>NW_012152852.1:303754-305063 GCF_000956105.1 Propithecus coquereli | reverse complement strand
GGTTAATTGGGCATCAAGGGCTTATGGTTTTCCATCCTTATGCTCCCCTCTGCAGCCAGTAGGCTTTGTCCTGGCCTGGTCTCCTCATGGTCCCAGAATGGCTGCTGTAGCTCCAGGCATTGAGTCTGTTTCCTCCTGTAGATCTCCATTTCTCAGTGGAATCTCTCCCATGGAGTCCCCTGGCAGAACATCCTCACAACTCGTTGGCCAAACGACAGCCAGGCCAAAGTCTGGTGCAGGCCTGTAATGAGCAGAATCAAGTGTGGTTCTTGGCCCAGCAGGTTCTGTTCTGTGAAACAGCTTTGTTGAGATACAATTCGCCCGCTCACAGTGCAAAGCTCAGTGGTTTTCAGTGTGTTCACAGAATTGCGCAGCCATCTCTGCACCGCAGCCCATTTGAGAACATTTTCATCGTTTCAAAAGAAACTCTGTTCTCATCAAGCAATGTCTCCCCACCCCTCCTCCCCAGCCCTAGCAACCACTAATTTGCGTTCTGTCCGTGCGTGTTCTGCACTTTTCCCACAAATGGAATCGCACCCCGGGTAGCCTCCTGTGTCTGCCTTCTTTCGCTTGAAAAAACGCTTTCACGGCCGGTCTACGTTGCAGGGTGCATCAGAATTCCATTCCTTTCACGGCTGAATAATATTCCATTGTACAGATGGACTGTAGTATTTATTTTATCTATTTATTTTTAGAGACAGTCTCTGCGTTGCCCGGGCTGGCCTCAAGCTCCTGGGCCCAAGCGACCTTCCCGCCTCAGCCCCCCATGCAGCTGGGACTGCAGGCGCCTGCTCCCGCCCTGGCTGGACAGACTGTCCTGTGCTCACGTGTTCATCTGTCCGTGGGCAGTTGGGCTGTTCCCCTCTTTGGGGTATTTTGAGTGATGCGCTGCAGACATCCCTGTACCGGTTTCTGCTTCGGTGTTTTCAGGTCTCTTGGGTGCACGCCTAGGAGTGGAACTGCCGGGTCATATGGCGTCTTTGTGTCTAACATTTGGGGGCCGCCAGACTGTCTTCCAACGTGGCCGCACCATTGCACGTTCCCCCAGCAGTGCTGGGGTCCGGCTTCTCCCTCTACTGTCGTCTGACTTTCTGGTCACAGCTGCCTGCGCGGGCGGGAAGGGGCATCGCATGGCGGTTCTCTCGAGCTCTCAGATCCTCACCCGCTCTTACGCCAAACACTGCGCCATGCCCCCTCTCCACGCTGCGATGTGGAGATAGCAAACCTCTCTGTGCATATAATTTAAGTATAATTAGAGGTATGTGTCTGTGAGTCCTAATTACAATATAACGGAGACACAAAGGAGACA
>NW_012152852.1:300526-303704 GCF_000956105.1 Propithecus coquereli | reverse complement strand
TCCTCTCGTTGCAGCGAACCCGCGGCTGCTGTGGCGGCTGGCGGAGGAGCAGGGCATGCCGGACGGCATGTGCGTGGACGCCGCGGGGAAGCTCTGGGTGGCCTGTATCGACGGAGGCAGGGTGGTCCGACTGGACCCTGAGACAGGTGTGCCCCACATCGAGGTTCGGGCATGTTGGGGGCCACTGTGTCCACAGCGTTCTGGCTTCGGGAGTCGGGGACCAGGACAAACAGCCCCGTGTTTGCAGAGACGCTTGTCTAGCTGCAGGGTTCCTTCTTCCCTAGACGGCACGAGCTCCCAGCTTCTATTTCGTCACTTGGCATGTGTCTCATTGTCCCCGGGTTGCCGTTCTGAGTGAGCACAAACTGGGGCTTGAACAATAGCAATTCACCCTCCCCCAGTCCCGGAGCCTGGGAGTCTGAGACGCGGGTGTCTCGGGGCCGCGCTCCCTCTGCAGGCTCCGGGGGAGGCTCCTTCCTGCCTCTTCCGGCTCCTGGGGGCTCCAGGCGTCCCTGGGCTTGTGGCCGCGTCACTCCAGTCTCTGCCTCTGTGTCCACGTGGCTTCTCCTCTGCGGCTGTGTCTCCTCTGCTGTCTCTCATGAAGACACCTGTCACTGGGGTTAGGGCCCAGCTGAATCGAGGATGACTGTGTCTCGAGGTCCTTAGCTTGGTGACAATCTGCAGAGACCTATTTCCACACACGGTCCCCTTCTGGGATCCTGGTTGGCGTGAAGTGGGGGACACTAAGGCCCTGTGGTAGCTGCGGCAGGGCTGGCTGGGGAGGGGTGGCTTTGCCGCTGCACAGACACAGATGCTGCAGGGGTCGGCCGGGGGTCGGCCGGGGGTCAGGCGGGGCAGTCGTGACGGAAGGGTCCCCCTGGCCCTTGTTCACAGGGACGGTGGTGAGCACGGTGGAGATGCCTGTGTCCAGGGTCACGTCCTGCTGCTTCGGGGGGCCCGGCTACACGGACCTGTACGTGACGTCCGCGGCAGACGGCCTGGGCCCGGACCAGCTGCTGCGGGAGCCTCAGGCCGGACACATCTTCAAGGTTCGGCGAGGTTTCCACACCGAGAGTCCCCGCGGTGGCTTTTGTGCCGCTGTGCATGGGACAGCGGGTGGGGGCTCTTCGTACACTGTGGGAGGTCGGGGCGGCGGGGGGGGGGGAAGTCGACACCCGCAGATGGACGGGCCGTTTCACCAGCCCGCCTACAGAACACACACGCATCCCGGGTCCCCTGCAAACTGTTTTCAGTGTGGGTTACGCGGCACCCTCAGACTGACCGCGGCGTCTCTGCCTCCTCTGCAGGTCACGGGCCTGGGCGTGAGCGGGGTTGCCCCCCACTCCTTCGCCGGCTGAGCCGAGAGCCGCTCCCAGCCGGCGCCCCGTCCCGAGATGCAGGGCGGCGTCGGGGGCTCGCTGGCATCCGCGCACAGGCGGCCGCTCACAGCCCCGTAATAAACGTGGCCGATCCTCACGCTGGAGTCTGCTGCTCGCTGCACTGGGGACGTGAGTCACACGGGAGGGACCGGGCACTGGTCTCTGGCGTCGTCCGTGTTGGGTTGTCCAGGCCCCGGGTGTGCCCCGCGGTCCCCTCGCCATCCCGGAATCATCGGGCTAGACAGACGCATCTCTGCAGAATTGGAATTCCCAGCGCAGGATTCAGTATTACGTCACTGACACGGTGAACAGTGTAAAATGGTGGTAAATGCACAGAATTGGCAATTTTAAAGTGAGCAGTTCAAGGCACTTAGTACATTCCTCTCCTCTCCTGTGAGTGTGTCCCGGGATGCACGGCCTTGAGGTTTTGTTCTTAGAGAACATGCACACACACACATGCACACACGCGCGCACACACATGCACACACACATGCACACACGTGCGCACACGCATGCACACGCATGCACACGCCTTCTGGGTCCTCGCTTGGCAGACGCGGGCTTGGTTTTGGACTTTTTGCCCACTCACCTGGCAGGTTCAACCTGCTCACCACGCGGCCTGTGGTGAGCGGCATTACCAGCCGGTTCCACCCCCCGTCGGGAGCGCCAAGCCGCGCTGTCTGCCCGGCGCGTGTCCGGCCGTGCTGGGACGTCCCCGCGGCACCCGAGTCTCCTCTCAGAGCCCCTGCTCCCACAAGAGCCGTCCTGTCCTGTGACCGCGTCACCCTCAGGAGCGCGTCCGTGGGACCCTCCGCTCGGGCTGCGTCTAAGCCGCTTCTCAACCGTGCTCCTCACACTCGGTCCCTGTGGGAGGGGTGGACGGGACGGTCTCTCGCGACACAGGCTCAGGACTTAGGGTGACGCGGAAGGTCGCGTGTTTGCGATGCAGGCCCAGGGTGTGGGCGGAGCGTGCCCTTTCACCTCCTGCACCTGGGCCGCTGCTCCTGGGCTCTGGGACCTGCCGGCATCCTGGGCCCGGGCGCTGGCAGTGTGGACGGCTGCGTCCCCCCACCCGGCGTCCCCCACAGGTGGGGCCTGCAGTGGAGTATCACTGCCTGGGGCCTCCGCACTGCATTCTTCCTCACGCTCTTCCTCCCGGCTCCGTCCGAGGGGTCCTGGCCCTTCTGTGGCTGCAAACGCCAGCAAGACCCCAGGCCACCTGCCGTCGGGGGAACAGCAGTGCCCGTGGCCTGCGCACGGCCTTCCCGTGCTCCCAGCAGCCCAGAATCGTGGCCCAGAGCAGAGCGGGAGTTTGGGAAGCCAAGAGGGGTGTCTGCTGGGGGTCGGGGACCAGGGAAAAGCTTGCACTGGATGGGTGCTGTGGGGTGTGGCATGTGCGGGTGAGACTCCAGGGACCACGGGTGCAGAGAACGGGGTGTCCGGGATGGAGGGGAGGGGCCGGAGGAGTGGGGGAGGAACACCAGGGAGGGGGAGGGGACGGGAGGGAGGGGAGGGGAGGGAAGGAAAGGCAGGAACATCACAATGTACAAGACAGGCATGCAGATGGGCACATAAACACACAGGCACTCCACACACAACACACATGCACATATTCACATGCATGCACATGTACATGTGTGCACGGCTACACACGCATACCCACAAGTGTGTGCACACATATTTGTACACCAATCCAACATGTGTATGCACGGCTATACACACGAATACATGCAGGCATATGCACACACACACAGAAGAATAGAAATGTGTACACACATATGCACGCCCATAAACTCATG
>NW_012152852.1:289386-292696 GCF_000956105.1 Propithecus coquereli | reverse complement strand
CGCTGTAGCCCCGGGCTGTGTGTCGGGGAGTCCCGCTGTAGCCCCGGGCTGTGTGTCGGGGCGGTCCCGCTGTAGCCCCGGGCTGTGTGTCGGGGGTCCCGCTGTAGTCCCGGGCTGTGTGTCGGGGGATCCTGCTGTAATCCCAGGCTGTTACCACTGTAGGTTCTATGCCGAGTCTTCATTGCGTTCTCAGCAAACGCCTTCACAACAGACCTACAGATGCAGGGTGAGGGTGGGAAGCCTCGTGGGGGCTCACATGGGTAGAGAAAGATTTCTCATAGAGAGACGACGATATATCGAAGTTAAAGGTTTTTTTATCTTCTTAGGGGAGACAGACAGACAGACAGAAAGAGAGGGTGCTCAGAGAGCAGGGAAGTAGCCTCCCAGAGAAAGGGAAGGCGGGGCGGGCAGGGAGGCCAGGCCGTGCTGCTCTTACCCGGCTGCGGAGGAAAACAGTGATTGTCGTGGAGAAATTAGCCGGCAGTCGAAGGAGGTCAAGTCTGTCTGTCTTGTTTCTTCCGTTCCTGGAGACGTGGTCGTCTCTGAGACGCGGTCAGGCCTGTCGCAGGGGCCGTGGTTTTGGGCAGGAAGCTGAGGCCTGGAGTTTACCTGCCTGCTCTCTGTCCTGCAGCTTCTCAGGAACACGTTCAGGCTGTAAAACAAATTCTAAAGGCTGTGAGCGGGGAACGTGAAGGCAGAGATTTACGTCTCCTTTCTTTGGGCTCTTTTCGGGTGTTTGTGCAAACAGAGGCCCAGCAGAGAGAGCAGAGGGAGCTCCTAGGACTGACCTTTAGCTGTTGCTAGAAGACTGGGAGATTCCAGGCCGCCCCAACACTCAGACAGATGCTTCCTCCTCCGTCTCCCGCGCTGAAGGACAGCACAAGCAGGAGCTGTTTCCCGCAGCTCAAGGCCCTGCTCCTAGGATAACCCCGGTGTCCTGTGGTGCCGCCTGCAAAGGAATTCACTGTTTGTCCAGCTGTTGCCGCCCGACCAGTCCGTACTGTGGCTGCAGGGAGAGCAGCCAGTGCACAGAGACCGCCGGGTTGCGATGGGGAAAGAGTTTTATCCAGCAGAGCTCCAAGCAGGGAGAGGGAAGACGTTTCCCAAATCTGAGAATTTGGGAGACAGGGCCTTTAAGGACGGATTAGCAGGCAGGGGGTTGGATAATTAGGTTCGTTAATTGGGGCAGAATGATAGGGGTGTGGAAATCACCCTCCTGTGATCTCCCGGTCCCTGGGGGCGCGATTCCAGTTGAGTCGGTTTCCTGGTCTCGAGGGCCAGTCAGTCCACTGGAATGCGGGGCCTGGGAGATATCTTGAAAACTCCCTTTAGGTTTCCGAAAGGAGAAAGTTAAGCATCTTTATGGACACAGGAGTGGCAAACAGAACTAAATGGGGACAGTGACTGATTCTTATCTCTACTCTTCACGAGGCCTCTGCCGTAGCTCTCGCCCTGCACCTGTTAGTGATTTGTGCAAAGGGCTGTTTCACAGCCGGCCTCGGCCCAGTCCCCCCACCCAACGTCAGGCTATGTTTAGGGACGTTCCCGCTTATGTGGGCCCAGGACACTTGGGTATACCAGCAGGGCTGCATTACAATTGCTGAGCTGAGGCTGGAATGATTCGCAGGTGGGGGCGGGGGAGGCGCACCTGGGGTTAGGGGTGAGAGGTCAGGGTGTGGGTGGGGTCCTGTGCAGACGAGCCCCGAGGGGCTGAGCTGTAGGCACCGGGGTGGGAGGAGAGCTGGAAGGAGGGGTCAGGGTTAGGGTTAGGGTTAGGGTTAGGGCGGGGTCGCCGCAGGCAATCTAAGTGGCCAAAACCTAGGAGAACAAGATGAGCTAAGGATGGGGGCCGGTGAACCCCGGTGACCGCTCCGGAATGACGCGAAAAGTGACAACTGATTCCACCACCCCCCAGCGCCTGGGAAAACCGCGGGGCTGTCACGGTGGCTGCAACCCAAAAGCCGCAAGTGCGGGGCCTGGGGCGTTCGTGTCCCCCAGCTTCCAAACCCTCCCCAATCACATTGAGCTCATTCTGCCACCAACCCGCAGAGAGAACCACAGACAGGGAGAAAACGGCATCATCCAGGAAGTACATATTCCTCTAGTGAAAATCACCGTCCCCCAGACTCCTGCTCAGAAACATCAGTGATGAGTTGGAGAATATTGGCTTCAAAGAGCGACACGTCCCCCCGCTCCAGCGCCCACGACGCCGCCCTGCGCGGGGGAACAGGGACAGCGATGGTGCCGAATGCCAGGCGGCCTCGCTGAGGTGAGGCTGTGCTGCGAAGACCCCAGAGGGCCTCCCCCCGCTGGTGCAGGGCTGGTGCACGACACAGCTGAGAGTGAATAATTCCGCCTGCATTTGCCCTCGTGTCAGTCCGAAACGAGGAGAGGAGAGAAAAGAACGGATGAAATTTCAGAAGGAAGCCGGCCCAGAAGGCACCTTCTTTAGAAACTCCACTGGCCCACGCGGACGCCCTCCCGGCCAGCCCCAGGAGCGGCCACCGGTCCTGTGGGTCCCGAGGGTGCCGCCCTCTGCCCGGGGCCCACGCGTGGCAGGCTTTGAAGCTTCCCCAATCTGTGCAAGGGCTGCAGGCTGATATCGTTGCAAATCACTGTGCGTGATGTCACAAGCCGTGCCACCTCTGGGGACACACTCCCGGGCCCTCTGCCCACCGCACCCGCCCGCGAGGGGGCCCTGCCCAGTGCCTGGGTGGGGCAGGGTGGGGGCCGCTGGGTGTGCAGAGTTCCTGTAAGTGTGGGTGCCTCGGTGCCACTGTGAGTGCCGCTCGCTGGGGAAGCTTCCAGTGTCGGCTGTCAGGGTGGTCAATCCAGACACCTGCCCTGTGCAGCCACCGCCCGGGGACCACCCGCCACAGGACAGCTGGATGCAGCCTGCCAACCCCACGCCCCCACGGGCTGCGCGGCCACAGGGACCCCCTCTTGGTCGCAGCGACCACGGGGCTCCTGCCCTCTGGCTGGGAACCCCAGATCGGATTGCACATGAGACACTGGTTTGGATAACACCCTGCACCCCACAAAGCCGTTGGCCCAGGGTCCCCGGCTCTCTCCTGCTCCCCGACCCCCCAGTGTGGGGCCTCCAGGCAGGCAGGTACCCCCAGGACCCTAAATGACAAGATCTTCATCTGCTTGTGTGTCTCTGCTCACACTGGAGGGGGCTGGCCACCTTACAGAGCCCAACTGAAACGGGGTCCCAGGACTTTCTGAACAAGAGCTCTCCACTGCCGGAGAGGCCTGGGCCAAGCCGGAGCACGTGGGCCCACTTACCTCAGGTGCCTGTGTCACTCTG
>NW_012152852.1:287367-289336 GCF_000956105.1 Propithecus coquereli | reverse complement strand
AGAGGAGGAGGAAGGTTGGTTGCATTTAGTCTATCGGCAGATCCTCCCGCGGGGGTCTCTCTGTGGGGTGGACGCCGCTTTCTCTGAGAACCATTGTAAGAGGAAAACAGGCTCATCCCCGCCGTCTCCGCGAGACACGCCGCACTGACTTTTCTGGTCATGAGACGGCGGGGAGATGTGAGAACTGGGGCAAGTTTCTCCCTGGAAGTAGCTGTGGTTTATGGACACAGATTTGGAGTCGAGCAGGCCGTGATCATTAAAATGTGTGTGTGTGTGTGTGTGTGTGTGTGTGTGTGTGTGTGTGTGCGCGCGTGTGGCATGTGCTTGCGTGTACAGCGTGTGGCTGGTGTGTGTGCGAGGTGAGGGGAGGAGCGAGCACAGATCAGATATCCGTGAGGCTCGGTGAGGATTACACGCTGGGTCATGGCGGGAAAGAGCTGGATGGATTCCAGCCGCATGCGGGTGGGGCGGATCATGGGTGTGGCCTGGAGACCGCAGCGGTGACAGGAGTCCCTGGCACCCAGCTGGGCCACAGCGGGGGTTCGGCGCTGCGTCCTGGCCACCGACATCATGCCTCAGCCTCAGCGTGGCTGCGTGAAACGGACAACACACGTGCCGGGCACACAGCAGGTGGTGTCGTGACCGGCCACACGCACTGCTGCAGGACGCCTAGGACTTTGCTCGCGGCCACCCGCACGTGGAACGGTGACACGCGGGACAGAACACAGGCCGTCGGCGGAGGGGTGAGCGTGGACCCCGCGTCCATCCACACGGGAGCGGTGCGAAGCTCTCACGCAGGCCGCAACGTGGGTGGTGACAACCCCCAGACGTCACTCTCGGCAGGAAGCCAGCCACCAAGGACACGCAGCGTGTGACTCCGTCCACGTGAGATGGAAAGGGGACTGGTGGTCACCAGGGCGGGGGAGGGGACGGGAGACTGCTCATGGGGACGCGGCCTCGTTTGGGGGGATGAGAACATTCTAGAAGGACAGAGCGGCGGGGGCTGCACAGCGTCGTGAGTGAGCTAAATGCTGGTAAATCGTTCAGCTTTAATGGCTGATTTTATGTGACGCGGCTCATCTTAATTGAAAGAATAACTTCACAGAAAGAGAAAAGAGGGAGCTCACGGGGCGGAGCTGAGGGCATCCCCACTCTGGGAGGGACAATCGCCGGCACCTGCCGAGGGGCGAGCGCGGTGCGAAACCCAGTGCCCACCTGGAGCTGGACCTGCAGGGTCTTCCGGCCCCTGACACTGGCCTGGGGGTGTCTCAGGTCTCTTCTGGGCCCGCCTGGACCCCCACCCAGGCGCTGCGCCCCTCCGGGGACCGACTGGTCTCTGCCGGGCCTTGGCGGATCAGGCGTCTTGCTCTTCACCACCTGCAGGGGGCGCCCGGCGTCTGCACCTGGCGGGACGGAGGCTTCCAGACAGCAGCTCGGGCTGAGCGCATTCCTGCGCGGCCGCCTGGCTCTGCTCCCACCCCGGCCCTCCCAGCCGCCAGCCCTGACTCTGCGCCCCGAGAATCCGAGGATTCCGGGTTTCCTTTGCCCTCCTGGGTCTTCTAGGGTGAAGTCGGTTCGACTGTAGTCCCAGGCTGTGTGTCGGGGGGTCCCGCTGTAGTCCCGGGCTGTGTGTCAGGGGGTCCCGCTGTAGTCCCAGGCTCTGTGTCAGGGGGTCCGACTGTAGTCCCAGTCTGTGTATCAGGGGGTCCCGCTGTAGTCCCGGGCTGTGTGTCGGGGGGTCCCACTGTGGGTCCCAGGCTCCGTGTCGGGGGGGGTCCCGCTGTAGCCCCGGGCTGTGTGTCGGGGGGTCCCGCTGTAGCCCCGGGCTGTGTGTCGGGGGGTCCCGCTGTAGCCCCGGGCTGTGTGTCGGGGAGTCCCGCTGTAGCCCCGGGCTGTGTGTCGGGGAGTCCCGCTGTAGCCCCGGGCTGTGTGTCGGGGCGGTCCCGCTGTAGCCCCGGGCTGTGTGTCG
>NW_012152852.1:286727-287053 GCF_000956105.1 Propithecus coquereli | reverse complement strand
CAGGACTTTCTGAACAAGAGCTCTCCACTGCCGGAGAGGCCTGGGCCAAGCCGGAGCACGTGGGCCCACTTACCTCAGGTGCCTGTGTCACTCTGTGCTTGCCACACAGCAGGGGCGGGTCAGACACCGCAGGAGGCCCTCAACCCCCTGGTGCACACCCACGGGGTCCGGCCACACCCAGCTGACGAGGCCACACAGGGAGGCCAGGCCTGGCCTCGTGACACTGGTCCATGTCACACCAGGGCTCAGGGGGTTTTGTTAGCTCCTCCTGGGGTTGTGGGAGGAGGGGCACGGATGGGCACAGGACAGGGAGGGGAGGGCGGCTG
>NW_012152852.1:275077-275602 GCF_000956105.1 Propithecus coquereli | reverse complement strand
CGGGGCGTGCGGCCGGGCAGGCCCTGCGGTTGGCGCAGGTCGGCTCTGGGACTCGGCCCCTCCCTCCCGCGCAGGGAGGCGGGACCCACGCTCAGCCCTCGCTCCAGTGTCAGGAGGTGCCGGAGCCTCCGCAGAGCGCGGCCCGATCTGCCGGAACCCAGCGTCCCGCCGCGGAAGGTGAGCGCCCACCTCCCCGTGGCCCAGGGACCCCCGGGGACAGGGGTTAGGGTTAGGATTAGGGTTACGCACTCCCGCGGCCCGAGTGTGTGTCGGGAGGTGCTGGTGTCTCCGCAGGAGGAGGTGAGCGCCCACCTCCCCGTGGCCCAGGGACCCCCGGGGACAGGGGTTAGGGTTAGGGTTACACACTCCCGCGGCCCGAGTGTGTGTCCGGAAGTGCTGGTGTCTCCGCAGGAGGTCCCGGGGGGGGAGGTGAGCGCCCACCTCCCCGTGGCCCAGGGACCCCCAGGGACGGGGTTAGGGTTAGGGTTACGCACTCCCGCGGCCCGAGTGTGTGTCCGGAAGTGC
>NW_012152852.1:274674-275027 GCF_000956105.1 Propithecus coquereli | reverse complement strand
GGGAGGTGAGCGCCCACCTCCCGGTGGCCCAGAGTCCGCGGGGACGGGGTTAGGGTTAGGGTTACGCACTCCCGCGGCCCGAGTGTGTGTCGGGAAGTGCTGGTGTCTCCCCAGGAGGTCCCGGGGCGGGGGGAGATGAGCGCCCACCTCCCCGTGGCCCAGGGACCCCCAGGGACGGGGTTAGGGTTAGGGTTACGCACTCCCGCGGCCCGAGTGTGTGTCCGGAAGTGCTGGTGTCTCCGCAGGAGGTCCCGGGGGGGGAGGTGAGCGCCCACCTCCCGGTGGCCCAGAGTCCGCGGGGACGGGGTTAGGGTTAGGGTTACGCACTCCCGCGGCCCGAGTGTGTGTCGGGA
>NW_012152852.1:261364-264257 GCF_000956105.1 Propithecus coquereli | reverse complement strand
CCACCCATCCCTCCTCCCATCCATCCCTCCCTCCTCCCATCCATCCCTCCCTCCTCCCATCCCATCCCTCCTCCCATCCATCCCTCCCTCCTCCCATCCATCGCTCCTCCCATCGCTCCTCCCATCCATCCATCCCTCCACCCATCCTCCCATCCATCCATCCCTCCTCCCATCCATCTATCCCTCCACCCATCCTCCCATCCACTCATCCAACCCACCCATCCACCCACCCATCCTCCCATCCCTCCTCCCATCCATCCCTCCTCCCATCCATCCCTCCTCCCATCCCTCCATCCCTCCTCCCATCCATCCATCCCTCCTCCCATCCATCCCTCCCTCCTCCCATCCACCCCTCCTCCAATCCACCCCTCCTCCAATCCCTCCTCCCATCCATCCATCCCTCCACCCATCCTCCCATCCATCCCTCACTCCTCCCATCCATCCCTCCTCCCATCCCTCCTCCCATCTATCCATCCCTCCACCCATCCTCCCATCCACTCATCCAACCCACCCATCAACCCACCCATCCATCCATCCATCCGTCCATCCGTCCTGGGGTGTGAGAGATACCGTGATCCATTTGGGTGACACCGTCTCTCCCAGGGGTGATGGGGATGCCCCTCCCTGCACAAAAACATTCCCAGATAACAGTATTCTTGTTGGATTGTCAGCCTTAAATAATGAGATTCGGAAAATGGCATAGGATTTCATCTGAGCTCAGAGCTTGACAGTGGCCACCCAGCAAGGCACCAACTCCAGACGAATGGGTGGGCGTTTCCAAAGTCGGGGAGTTACAGTTTCATTTCCGTGGGCAGAGACAGAGACAGTCCAGCGGGTCACGCCATTTTCCACACGAGACCAGTGCCGTGCACCACGGCAATTTGAGTGGCTACGGATGCCACGTTCCAAGGAAGGCAGTTTGTTACTCCGTGAGGAGGGGCGGAGATCCGAGGGACTCTCATCTCGGGCCTGCGTGGTCTTAATTATTTACAGGAAAAAAGGCAGAAGTGGCAACTGTCTGACTCAGGTCATGTAGCCACGTTCCTCTCAAGCTTCAGAATAATTTAGAGCTTTAAGTTTGAATTAAGTTAAGTTTGACTTGTTTAATTTCATGGATTCTTGCTCTTGGCTTTGTTAAGAAAACGTCTGTGAGCGACCAGCTCTGTGGACACCCACGTGTCTGTGTCTGCAAGTTGTAGGAGCTCTTGGAGGGGATCAGAGTCTGTCACCCCACAATCGGCCACGTTGGCGTAAGGTTTATCCTGGGCTGAAGACAGTTGGGAAACAGCAGGTGCAGGAAGACTTCTCTGTGTACCCCTTTCTCCCTAGAAGGGGGGCCTAACCTTCCCGTGCAAAGGTGAAGCAAACTTCCTTTTGTAAAGGCATTCCCCTCTCCCATACCAGGAACACGAGAGACAGCACCGAGAGCACTCTGCAGAACAACTTGCCAAACTTATGCTCCAGACAATTCCCAGTCACCATCCCGCAGTCTACCAGTCCTGGGAGCCCAAGGCCTTTCCTTCACCCAGTCCCTTCTCCACGATTTACGGCCCTTTATCGAAATGCTACGGAGCCCCTGAATCAAAGTGCTTCTTTGGGCTTCTCACTTCTTTTCTGTGACATTCCTGTCCACGTAAAGTAACGTCTGTATGCCTTTTCTCTTGTTGGTCTGTCTTTTGGCAGTTTCATTCGCAGACCCCCGTCACAGAACCTAAGAGGTAGAGGAGAAGGTTTTTTTTCCTGCCCCACACGCTGTTCGTGTTTGACTGTTTTTACGCACAATGTGGTCATTTTCACCCAATTTATTAAGTCGAGAGGCTGAGGTAAAAGTGTGGATAACCCGTACGGCCTCGATACCCTGGTCTGGCTGCAGTGTCCTTGACATTTGGGTGAGACCTGCAGGTTTTGAGTTCTGTGGAGAGGATGGTGAAGGGCCTGTCCCTTCACGGTCCTTATTGTAAGTGGGTGCTGCAGAAACAGTCGGCACACACAGATACATAAGCTCACGGTGGTGTTTCCGCTCTGCGGACTCTGGATGTGAGACCAGCAAGAGCAGACAGAATAGCAAAATGGCGCGATAACTGGGAAGTGGTGAGTTTTCAGCATTTACGACCTTTGCTGATAGAATGTGTTCGTTCGTGAGGTCTTGATTCAGTTTCTGACTGTACCTGTGTTTAACAACTGGTTCTAACACCTGGCTTTGGTGAGCAGGTGGCAGCAGCTTCAGTCCCTGCCGTCTGGGGGGCAGGCTTCCCGAGGTCGGGGTGGGTGCGCCGTACCCCGCGAGAGTCTCGGGTGGGCCTGTGGGCTGGCCTGGTCACCGGGGAGCCCCACCTGGGCAGGGATGGGGCTGCTCGGGGCTCTGGTCCTGGCTCTGGCCGGGTTTGAACAGGACGGGGAGGCGTCAGGGAGGGAGCAGACGCAGCGCCCGGCGTCCTAACGCAGACGCCAAGGACGAGACGCCGTGTGGGGCTGATCACACGCCCGGATGAGGTCGTTGGTCAGGCTGTTACCTCTGAACAAGACTGGCTGATGCCAGGGTCACCTGTATAGGGTCCTGAGGGTGGGGTGGCCTGAATGTCACGTGGCCCCCAGGGGTTCTGGGGACCTGGGCCCAACCTGGAGGGACACGGAGGAGCCCGTGCAGGGGCCGAGAGAGCCCCGGGACAGTGAGGGGGGAGTGAGGGTGTCTTGGTGCTGGCCCGCCATGCAAAGAGGGTGACACTTTGCTGCTGAGCCAGAACCAGAGCCAGGGGAGCTGGTGCAAGAGAGCGTCTACACCACAGAGCGTCTACACCACAGATAGTGCCAGACACAGACCAGGAACCAGGGCTGACTGTGTGCACAGAGAGTGTCTACACCACAGAGTGTCTACACCACAGATAGTACCAGG
>NW_012152852.1:260685-261314 GCF_000956105.1 Propithecus coquereli | reverse complement strand
CCGACACCTATTCGCTGAGTGGGCCCAGCGGGCGCGGAAGGAGCCTCCCTGTGCGCTCACAGGTGGGAACACAGGTGTGTCACCGGCCTGGCGGCTCAACCTGGCTGTGACCTGCCACACATTTGCAGCTGTCGGGGTAGCTGTGAGGCCAGGGGCAGAGAGCACCCTCTGAGGGGGACTCAGGGCTCCGTGGGGTCGGTCGTGCTGTCCTGGGGGCACAGCAGAGCTTAGGGTTAAGGCTCCTGTCTACACTCCACAGGTGTTATGTGACGGGAGGGGTAGGAGGACATGGGACAGGAGGGGACAGTCCTCACCGGTCAGGGGACCTGGGGTGTGAGGGGAGGGGTCTGACAGGAAGTGGGGGCGTAGCAGTAGAGCACAGAACACAGAAAACTCTCACCAAGAGGTCTGCAGTCTTCTCTGCAGTTAGGCAGGAGGCTTTTCTGTTACAGTGAGCAGTGAACAGACTTGAGGACCTGCCGGCAGAGGAGGGTGATGGAGAAGATGTTCCCTGAGCCCACGGGACTCCCAGCAGGGCCCTTCGGGGGGCCTGTCTTGGCTCAGCCCGGGTGGTGTTAGTGTCATGGTTAGGGTCAGGGTTAGACGCTGCAGGGGCCCTTGGGAGGGGC
>NW_012152852.1:257067-259099 GCF_000956105.1 Propithecus coquereli | reverse complement strand
TGAGCTAGGCTGATGCCACGGCACTCTAGCCCGGGCAACACAGTGAGACTCTGTCTCAAAAAAAAGAAAAAAAGAAATGAAACCTCTCACCAACCAGAAACTCTCCCCAAAGGCAGAGAAGAAAGGAACAGTTTTATTATTGGACAGCGTGAGACCAGAATGCAATGTGCCTCACAGACACCCACCAAGAGGTGCAGACAGAGGGTCCCCCCCACCCCACCCCACAGCCTCTCACGGAGCCCACCGGATACAACCATTCACGGGCTCGAGAGCACGATGACCGAGTCCTCCGTGGGCAGAGGTGCATTTGCAGCTTGCAGTTTGGTGCTGGCTGCAAGTCAGCCCTTCTCCCTGGCAAGCAGGCTGCTTGCTTCTGTCCTCGGACTCGAGGGTCTCAGTTCTAAGAGGTGGCTCCCTGGGACCGGATAGAGCATCCCCGGGGGGCGGGGGAGAGAGCTGTCAGAAGGCTGACGTAGCCGTTACAAAGACTTACATACATTTCAGAGACAGAGAAAGAACTTACAAGTTTTCTAAAGTCAATGCACCTAAAAAAAAAACAAAACAGAGAAACTCCCTCTTTATGTCCACAAGGAGAATTAAGCCTCTTACCTGTAACTCACACTTGGCCTGCAATACTCAATATGCAGCCCAGAGTGGGGTGTTCTTTCTGCTACACAAAGTTCTCAACCTGCTTTCTCAAGGTCACCTGAATCGTCGATAGAATATTTTCCGTTCTCTCTCCGTGTGGGTAAGGCCTGAGAATTATTTAACTTAGTTAAGGATTAAAATTGTGTGGCAATGTGCAAATAGCAAAACAGTTACTGCTGCAACCCCACTCCTGAAACTGCTGCTACGACTATCACTGTTACAAGCAGGTCACTCAGGTGCGTGTGCCAGAGGCTGCGGAAAGGTGGGAGGGCCTCGGGGTGTGGAGCGGGTGCGGGAGAGGGGTGTCCTTTCTCCACTTCTAAGTTGGCGCCTTACCTGGAATTTCCTCGTGGGGCCGCACAGAAATACCATAGGGAGACGTTCACCTGTCCGGGCGGGAGGGTGTTGCGGGTATGTTTGCTCATTGGACAAGCGCGTGCCGAGGGCGTAGGGGAGGAAACAGTCTCAGGTGGTCAGGCTGCGGGCTTGTACGTCAGACCAACAAGTGACAGGTTAACAAGAACGAAACAAGCGAGTTCATTAACAGGGCACTGTTATTCATGTCACAGGAGTACTCAGGAATGAGTAACTCGAGGGGTGGTAAGAATCGGGGTCTGCGTGTCTAACTTACTAGGGCAACGGGGCGGGAGGAAGGACACTTATGGAAAAGCAAAGGACTGTTTTGGGAACACGCTGGTCCCCCGGGAGTATGTGTGGAGGGTGGTCCACAGTCCGGGCGTCCAGGGATGGTGCTAGGCAGGTGAGCTCCCTGTCGTGGGGTGAATCCAGAACTTCTCTCTGGGAGGGGCTTATGGCTCGCTGCACATGGTGACCTGCTGGGCCACGTGTCCATCCACCAGCCATCCATCCATCCCTCCTGCCATACTTCCTCCACCCACCCATCCATCCATCCATCCACTCACCCATCCACCCACCCATCCACCCACCCATCCATCCCTCTAGCCATCTATCCCTCCCTCCTCCCATCCATCCATCCCTCCCTCATCCCATCCATTCCTCCTCCCATCCCTCCTCCCATCCATCCCTCCTCCCATCCCTCCTCCCATCCATCCATCCCTCTTCCCATCCATCCATCCCTCCTCCCATCCATCCCTCCATCCATCCCTCCACCCATCCACCCACCCATCCATCCACCCACCCATCCCTCCACCCATCCATCCACCCACCCAACCACACACCAATCCACCCATCCATCCACCCATCCACCCACCCATCCATCCCTCTAGGCATCCATCCCTCCCTCCTCCCATCCATCCATCCCTCCCTCATCCCATCCATCCCTCCTCCCATCCCTCCTCCCATCCATCCCTCCTCCCATCCCTCCTCCCATCCATCCCTCCTCCCATCCCTCCTCCCATCCATC
>NW_012152852.1:255709-257017 GCF_000956105.1 Propithecus coquereli | reverse complement strand
CCCTTGGGAGGGGCCTGTCCTGGCTCAGGCCGGGTGGTGTTAGCGTCATGGTTAGGGTTAGGGTTAGACGCTGCAGGGGCCCTTGGGAGGGGCCTCTCCTGGCTCAGGCCAGGTGGTGGTAGCGTGGCGCACGGTTAGGGTTAGGGTTAGACACTACAGGTGCCCTTGGGAGGGGCTTGTCCTGGCTCAGGCCACGGGGTGTTAGCGTCATGGTTAGGGTTAGGGTTAGGGTTAGACGCTGCAGGTGCCCTTGGGAGGGCCCTGTCCTGGCTCAGGCCAGGGGGTGTTAGTGTCATGGTTAGGGTTAGGGTTAGATGCTGCAGGTGCCCTTGGGAGGGCCCTGTCCTGGCTCAGGCCAGGGGGTGTTAGTGTCATGGTTAGGGTTAGGGTTAGACACTGCAGGGGACATGGACAATCTAGGACGGGGACAGTCTGGACCTGCTTGGTCAGTTTATTCTGATTGGTCGGCTGGCTGGTGAGGACCCGCAGTTCCTCACGTCCTTCGTGAGACACTGCATGGGACCGGTAGGGTCTGTCCTGTTGTTGGTAGACAGGGCGTCCACGAGTGACATCTGGGTCATGTGGGCCGAGGCGTTGGAGGAAGCCCTTTCTTTCTAAGGAAAAGATGGCTGGCATTCCTTACTCTTCATGTAAAATTCAACATCCTCAGGTGGGCCTTGGTCCCAGCTCACAGGTGTGGAAACTGAGGCACACAGCGGCTGAGGAGGGAGTTTGGGGTTCCCAGTGGGCGCGCCACAGAGCCGGGGCTTGCACATGGGGTGTGCTCCTGGCAGCACAGTGTGGGGTACGGGCTCCTGCATGATGCCCTCCTAAGCGCTTTTGGGGCACGCGCTCTCCACCAAGCGGGCTTGGCCCCGGGAACGCGTGAGCTGCGGTTTAAACAGTGCTGGGGTGGGAACAGCAAACGGAGCAGACCGGCACTCTGACCCTCCCCCGCGCCCCCAGGACGCTTGGCTGTTACTGAGGGCGCTACAGCTGCCCCCGCTGACTGGCCGCGCCCTTCTCAGCATTGAACAGGAGACAGGAGATGCCAGTCCTGGGCTGCCATCCGTCACACGGGGGAGTAGCAGTGGCTGCTGTCTGCCTGGGGACCCGGAGCTGGGGCACCAGCGTGGCTGGTTTCCTCGGAGAGGAGGCTGAGGCTGAGCTGGTGTCCCTGGGATGGGTCTCAGCCTCGTGAGCGCAGGGGGTTCTCGGGGACCCCGCTCTTAGGTCACTGCAGCACACTGAGGCCCGGAGCTGATCTAACTAGTCACCCCGGGTATGGGAGGAAGCAGTGTTGGGAAG
>NW_012152852.1:241205-245239 GCF_000956105.1 Propithecus coquereli | reverse complement strand
TCTACACCATAGAGCATCTACACCACAGATAGTACCTGAGGCAGACCAGGAACCAGGGCTGACCGTGTGCACAGAGAGCGTCTACACCACAGACAGCACCAGGCACAGCCCAGACCAGGAACCAGGGCTGACCGTGTGCACAGAGAGCGTCTACACCACAGACAGCACCAGGCACAGCCCCTGTGTAACCAGCACAAGTAACCAGAAGACGTCCTTTCCTTCCTCAGGTTGCAGGAGCCGCCTGCGATGGGCGGGCAGGTGAGCACGGGCAGCAGCGTCCCGAGCCGGCGCTGCGCGAGCGAAAACGCGGACTGGATGTCGGCGCTGTGCCCCCGCCTCTGGGACGTGCCGCTGCACCACCTGTGCATCCCCGGTGAGGGCCGGCGGGCGGGGTTGGGATGTCAGCTGCGCGTTCCCAGGGGGTGCGGTCGTGGGTGTGGGGAAAGCCACGGGCACACAGGTGGACACACATGCATGCACACAGACGTACACATGCACACAGATGTACATGCATGCACACACGTGCACACACGCCTGTCCCCCCGGTCTCCCTCGTCCTGCTACCACCGCAGAAGGCACACACTGCACCCCGGCAGGTGCCGCTCGGGGCTGCCTCGTCCGCTGAGGAATTCGGGGCTGTGCTCCTCTCTGCCCGCGGTCTGTGGTTATTTCTAGGGCGGGGTGGAGGACTTCAGCCCCGCTGTCCCCTGCGTCGTTCTGCGCCCCAGCTGTGCCGACAGTCCCCTGGGCTCAGCGCTCCGGTGCTGGGAGAAGCGAGACGCCCCAGGGACTTCGCGGCCAAACTGAACACGCTCGAGCCCACGCGATTGCGACCGTGCCGCGGAGAACAGCTCTGCACTGACGCCTGGGCTCGGGTGGGACACGCGGTGACGGCCACAGCTCGGGCAGGTCCCAGGTGACGTGCTGTGGTGTCCTGGCTGTGCCCGGGACACGGAACGGCTCTTGTCCACTGGCCACCGCGGATCTCCCTGCATGCACTGGGGCCGCGTTGCCATGTGAGTTCGTGCTCCGGCTTTCACTTTTTCTGTCCCGGGTTTTTCTGCCAAATCATTTGAAAGCAGCAGGATGCTGACTTCTGGTGCATGGTTCATTCGTGTGGAGCCGTGTCGGGCAAGACCACCCCACGGGCGAGACACGGGGAATTCCTCCCCCAGAACATTGCCCGGTGCTCCCAGCAAAGCAGCCCTGTCCTGGCCTTTTGCACAGCGGGCAGTTTTGTCTTTTCTGGAACTTTCTACAAATGGAATCCGACAGTGCGTACTGGCTGCTTTCAGCGGTGCTGTGGAGATCCACCGTGTTGTCACGTGGACCAGTGGTTCTCTTGTAGAATTTTGCAGCTTGTTAAAAGAGATTAGAATCTTCGGTTCACATGCATTTGAATCGGAGGGGCAGGACTCACTCTGCAGTTTTCCGGGGCTGCCCACTTGCTCCGGCAGCTGGACTCCCACCAGGGACACGAGCCCAGCCACTGCAGTGACGTGGTCCTTGGTGCTGTTTGGACCTCAGAGAAGAAACAGCCCCTGGGAATGGGACCTTATTTGGAAAGAGGGTCTTTGCAGATGTTATTCCCTAAAATGAGATCATCTTGGATTAGGGAGGTCCCTAAACCCAGTGACAGGTGTCCTCCTAAGAGACAGCAGAGGAGACACAGACGCAGAGGAGAAGCCACGTGGAGACGGAGGCAGAGACTGGAGTGACGCGGCCACAAGCCCAGGGACGCCTGGAGCCCCCAGGAGCTGGAAGAGGCAGGAAGGAGCCTCCCCCGGAGCCTGCGGAGGGAGTGCGGCCCCGAGACACCCGCGTCTCAGACTCCTGGGCTCCAGGACTGGGGGAGGATGCATTTCTTCAGGTTAAGCCCCCAGGCTGTGGTCCTCCCTAACATGGAAGGCCGAGTCCCTGTGTGTGGGGAATCACCTGCTCTGAGACCGCCACACACATGCACCATTTATCTCTTTAACGACTCTGCCCTGCAGAAACCCCAGCTATGCAAAGGTGTTTGCAGTGGTAAGAGTTAATTTTAGACAACACCCTGGAGCTGTAACTGTCTCGAAGAGGCTCCCAGCTTCCTCCCTCACATCCCCCTCTAAGGTGGGGACATTTCCTCCTGCAGGAGACGGTGTGTGTGGGGGGGGTCATCCTTTTCTGTCAGGTCACCTGCCCCCAGGTGTGTGTGTGTGTCGTTGGGGGCACAGGCCCCAGCGTGTACAGGCTTGTGGGGTCCGTGAACAAGTCCCTGGGCAGCCGGAGAGGCTCAGGGCTGGCCGGCTCGACGGCTCTGTTTACAAATTCCTAAGGTGCCATGTAGGGTATGTAATAATTTTAAATATATGATTTATAACAATATTTACTGGTTAGAACATAAAAGGAGAAAACCTTCATTTACAAGAAGTGCCCAGAAATGAGTCGGCTAACAATTTGGGGAAAAATCAAGTGAGGAGCTCGCCTCGTATTTTACATCAAAATATATTGCAGACTTTTAAAGATTTAAGTGAAAAAAGAAAGCCAGATTGTGCAGTAAGAATATGTAGGTAAATCTGGGGTCCTGAGCATAATGCCACGTACAAAAGCCACGGAAAAGACTGACGGATTTGACTTAAGAAATAAAAATGTAAATCTTCTGTCATTGAGAAATTGTGTGAACAGAAGTTAAAGACAAATTGCTCTGAAGCAGAAGCCGTGGACCGTCCCGTGGCGGGCTGAGTAACGTCTTAAACATACCGTGTCACCAGCCCACGTGGCCCTGCCCAGCCTCCCGGGCCGTTCCTACCGCCTCCACCTGCCCCGAAACCCGCTCACGCGAACCCGAGGAAACACGTCGCCACGTGAGTGACACACAAGGGCCCTGTCTCGTGGCACAGGACACGTTCTCATGAATCCACAGCACGAACGTGGACTCCAGTAGGAACTGGCTCCGGCAAGACAGGAGGTTCCCAAAGGAGGAAACACGAATGACTCATAAGTGTGTGAAAAAACGTCCAACGCCACGAGCGAGAGAGAATTCAGAGAGACATGCGACGGTGTTCGTTTTCCACAGAGCACATTGGAAAATCAATGTGGTTTTTGAAACTAAGGGTGGATTTATGGAGGGGACGGGCCCAGTCCCAGCTGGTGGCAGAGAGACCCGTGGGGACCTCGCCCAGGGTGTGGGCTGCGGCATGCTCTCCCTGCCGCGGCTCAGAGATTCCAGCCCCTGGGTTTAGTTCAAAAGCCGCGATGGGCAGGAGGCGTCTACGACGGGAATTTAAAGACCGCAGGTCCGTGACAGCTGTCAGCCACATGTGCTTCTAGACACATCGAGGGAGCAGACAGAGACATCACAACGCACTGTGGCCCCATGTTCTCCGATTTGGAAAACGCTGCTGATACTAAGTGAAAAGCAAATAAACATTGGCATAGTTCAATCCTGTTGTTCATATATATCTACAGATTTTATGTATATGTAAATATATACACAGTCATGCACCAAATAACAATGTTTGTGCCAACAACAGCCTGCCCATGCAACAGTGGTACCGTAAGATTGTAATATCGTGTTTTCATTGTAGTTTTTCTGAGTTTAGATACACAAATAGGCCCCACTATGTTGCAATCACCTGCAGTGATCAGCCCAATAAGAGACTCCGCAGCTGTGCGGCCCGGGAGCCACGGGTCATACCGCATAGCCCGGGGCGTAGCCGGCCGTGCCGTCTGGGTCTGTGTGAGACAGGGCACTGCAGGACCTCACATGGTGACAAAGTCGCCCAATGATGTGTTTCTCAGGACACAGCCCCATCATTAGGGAACACGTGACTATAAACACATTCTCCCCGTACGTGTGGGCCCACGTGTGATACATGTAGAACAGATATACATAGATGCGTGTGTTGCAATGTCAATACGGGATTTTAATCTTTTCCTTATCTCTGTGTTCTCATTTTTCTGCAATGGACATGAATTGCTAGGTGTGTCCTGGGGGCCACCGTGACAAAAGTATCACAGACTGGGGGCTACCACAGCAGGAATGTGTCCCCTCC
>NW_012152852.1:232741-241155 GCF_000956105.1 Propithecus coquereli | reverse complement strand
CGGGCATGGTGGCGCATGCCTGTAGTCCCAGCTACTCGGGAGGCTGAGGCAGGAGGATCGCTTGAGCCCAGGAGTTTGAGGTTGCTGTGAGCAAGGATGACGCCACGGCCCTCTAGCCTGGACAACACAGTGAGACTCTGTCTCAAAAAAAAAAAAAAAGGACAAATTCCTCTGAAGCAGAAGCCGTGCACCGTGGCGAGCTGAGTAACGTCTTAAACATACCGTGTCACCAGTGGTTCGCCACACGAGTGAGACTCTGTCTCAAAAAAAAAAAAAAAAAAAGGACAAATTGCTCTGAAGCAGAAGCCGTGCACCGTGGCGAGCTGAGTAACGTCTTAAACATACCGTGTCACCAGTGGTTCGCCACACGAGTGACACGCAAGGGACCTGTCTCGTGGCATGGGACACGTTCTCACAAATCCACAGCACGGACGTGGACTGCAGTAGGAACTGGCTCCGGCAAGACAGGAGGTTCCCAAAGGAGGAAACACAAATGACTCATAAGTGTGTGAAAAAACATCCAACCCCACAAGCAAGAGAGAATTCAGGGAGACATGCAACAGTGTTCGATTTCCACAGAGCACATTGGAAAATCAACATGGTTTTTGATACTAAGGGTGGATTTACGGAGGGGACGGGCCCAGTCTCAGCTGGTGGCAGAGAGACCCGTGGGGACCTTGCCCAGGGTGTGGGCTGGGGCGTGCGCTCGCCCCGCGGCTCAGAGATTCCAGCCCCTGGGTTTAGTTCAAAAGCCGCAATGGGCAGGAGGCGTCTACGACAGGAATTTAAAGACCACAGGTCCGTGACAGCTGTCAGCCACATGCGCTTCTAGACACATCGAGGGAGCAGACAGAGACATCACAACGCACTGTGGCCCCGTGTTCACCGATTTGGAAAATGCCAATGATACTAAGTGAAAAGCAAATAAACGTTGGCATAGTTCAATCCTGTTGTTTATATATATCTGCAGATTTTATGTATATGTAAATATATACACAGTCATGCACCAAATAACAATGTTTGTGCCAACAACAGCCTGCATATGCAACAGTGGTGCCGTAAGATTATAATATTGTGTTTTCATTGTAGTTTTTCTGAGTTTAGATACACAAACAGGCCCCACTATGTTGCAATCACCTGCAGTGATCAGCCCAATAAGAGACTCCGCAACTGTGCAGCCCAGGAGCCACGGGTCATACCGCATAGCCCGGGTGGGGTGGGGGTAGCCAGCTGTGCCTTGTGGGTCTGTGTTTCTCAGGACACGGCCCCATCATTAGGGAACACGTGACTATAAACACATTCTCCCCATACGTGTGGCTCCACGTGTGATACATGTAGAACAGATATACATAGATGCGTGTGTTGCAATGTCAATACGGGATTTTAATCTTTTCCTTATCTCTGTGTTCTCATTTTTCTGCAATGGACATGAATTGCTGGGTGTGTCCTGGGGGCCGCCGTGACAAAAGTATCACAGACTGGGGGCTACCACAGCAGGAATGTGTCCCCTCCCGGTCACAGGGAGGGCCACAGGGCCTTTGCATGACTATGTCAAAGGGTGAGTTTGTTCAGTCTTCCTAGCCAGCGACTGCGGCAGCACACGACCCACACAGAGTGACTAAATCTGCACAGGAATGTGTCCCCTCCCAGTCCCGGAGCCCGGGAGTGTGAGACGCGGGTGTCTCGGGGCCGAGCTCCCTCCGCAGGCTCCAGGGGAGGCTCCTTCCTGCCTCTTCTGGCTCCTGGGGGCTCCAGGCGTCCCTGGGCTTGTGGCCGCGTCACTCCAGTCTCTGCCTCCGTCTCCATGTGGCTTCTGCTCTGCGTCTGTGTCCCCTCTGCTGTGTCTTAGGAGGACACTGTCATTGGGTTTGGGAATCTCGGTGGTCAGGGTGCAGCCCCCGGGGAGGATGACACGGGGCATCGGACTTCAGTACCTGTGCACAGAGCTGTATGCACACAGACCCCAGCCTCCAGCCGACGTGGGTTTCGGGGGGCGTTCCCGGCCCCTCTGCGCTGTGTGTGTTCTGCGTGCGTAACTGCAGTCCGCAGCGCAGAGCGCGAGGAGGGACTGACGGGAATCGCCCCGTGCTGTGCTTGCAGGGAGCCACGACACCATGACCTACTGCTTGGACAAGAGGTCGCCCATCTCCCCGGCCCAGCCCCGGCTGCTGCGGCTGCTCAGCAAGGCTGTGCCCTGCGTCACGCTCCCCGTGGTGCTCAAGTGGTCTGTCACGCAGGTAGGTCGTAGTAGAGTCCGGCGGGCGTGGCGAAACCTCCCGCCAGCCCCGCGGGTACAGCCTGTTCCATTCGCGGGCTGCAGGTCGATGACTTCTAATTGCTCAGATCTTTGTGTTTGCAAGTGGATTTGCCTTTGGGGTCAGCTGACCGTGGTTTCCCAGGAAACGGGGAGGTGGGACTGTTTTCTTCCTTGATAACCGGTTTCTGCGATGGCCCCCGGCCCTCCCCACGGGAAACATCCCAGGTCGTGGGGCTGTCAAGATGCGTGTTCCGCCTTTAGAGTTGTCCAAATGCCTCGGGACCTGCAGCTGTGGGTTTCTGAACTAAACACCCCGAGGGCAGGGCTGGGCGCCGTGTGCTCCCGGGTTCTGCCCAGTTCTGCCGGGAGGAGCAGGCCAGGCTGCTCTTCTGCTTCCCCCTCCCGCCCTCACCCCCACCCAGGGCTTCCTCCTCTGCCCCTCCGGGAGGGTGCCCGGAGGGTGCCGGCTCTACCAGGCTGTCTGTGCAGGGATTTGCCGTCTGACTCTCCCAATGGCCTCGAGACCCGCCCTTCCTTCCAGCTGTAGCCCCGGGCGGAGGGAAGCCGGGGGTCTTGGGCAGGGTGGCCGGGTGGCGGAGGTGGGGGGGGCCCTGCGGAACCCTTCGAGAGCTCTCAGGGAATCTGCCCTAAGGAGGTTTCCACAAAGGTTTTGGGCTGAAACGTTCGGCCACCGGGCGATAGAGCAACACACACAATAGAGGCTGGAATGTCACATAGACACTGATGGGGCTTTTTCTGAGGAATAGGTGACGTCACCAGGACAGGGTTGAGAGGGGACGATGTTCACAGAGACCCGGGGTCGGGAACAGAGGGGAGTCGCTTTAATCCTGTAACTCACACATCTCGGCAAGAGCAGGACAGGCACACACCGTCCTTGCCTGTTAGAAACCTGGCGACTGGTGGCTTCGTTCCTGAAGTCCCCAGAGCTAAACAGCGGTTCACCCCGGCTGAGAGGATACAGGAAAATCTCACCGTCCTCCTTAGACTACTCTACGTTTTGCAAATACTGTTTGTTTTATTTTTTTATTTTTTTTTTGAGACAGAGTCTCACTCTGTTGCCTGGACTAGAGTGCAGTGGCGTCAGCCTAGCTCACAGCAGCCTCAAACTCCTGGGCTCAAGCGATCCTCCTGCCTCAGCCTCCCGAGTAGCTGGGACTACAGGCGTGCGCCACCATGCCTGGCCAATTTTTTTCTACATATTTTTAGTTGTCCAGCTAATTTCTTTCTATTTTTAGTAGAGACGGGGTCTCGCTCTTGCTCAGGCTGGTCTCGAATTCCTGAACTCAAAGGATCCTCCCACCTCGGCCTCCCAGAATGCTGGGATTACAGGCGTGAGCCACCACGCCTGGACGCAAATATTTTTTAAATGAGCAGCTATTTCACAATCTCCGAAATGCACTGTCAATGCGCAAAGGACTGTGTAAGGGAGAAAATTGTCACTTTCCTCCATCCCCAACCTTTAGCCAAAGAACCTCAACCACGGGAAAGCGCCGGGCCTGTGCACAGCCTCGCGGCAGGGGACCCTGGGCCCGTGCGGGGCAGGGACGTCTCTGTCCCGGCGCACAAACCACGTGGGTAGTTTCCCCTCACAGATCAGAGGACCTCAGGCCATGGCCCTCACGCTGAGCCCCCCAATTCTGGGAGGAGAGGCAGTGGGCGGGGCCTCTTTGCAGCCCCTGTGCCTCAGTTTCCCCATCTGTCAATAGGGGAGGAGGGCAGAGAGCAGAGGCTTCCCCGGTACCGTCTGCCCTGGGGTCCTTCCAGCCTCACCGGCCCCCATGTCGCCGTCATGCCCAGCCCGCCCCCAAGAGGGTCTCGCTCCCCAGCTGGGAGCAGCGCTTCTTGCCTGTCTCCCTGGATGGCGAGAGCAGGTCTGGGCTCTGCCGTAACCCTAACCCTAACACGCAGCTTCCTTTCCTTGGCGGGGGGGACTGTTTTCCTTCCTCGTTAAATTCATTTTTCATTTTGTTATATATTTTTGCTGCCGTGACTTGGATATGAACCAACTTTTTAAAAAGTTTTATGTACATTTTTGCTCTTCCTATTCTTATTCTGAGTGGAGGGGACAGTCCTACTTTCTTTTCCTGTATTTTTACATCAATTTTTGCTTTTTCCACTGTTTTGCGCAGAGAGCGCAGCACCGTCTCCTGTTCCGTTTGGCATCTGCTCGCGCTGTTCCGTGTGGCGCGGACGGCGCGGTTCCTTTTCCTTTCCTCTGTCTCTCTCTTTGCCCGGGTGCAGTTTCTGTCCCTGCTGCTGTGGTGCCTCCTGGCATCTGCGGGTCTGAGCGGCGAGTCCCGGACGCTGTCCCGGGCTGCTGGGGCCGGGCGTCCCGCCCCGACTGCGGCGCCTTCTTGGCGACCCCCAGGGAGAGGGTGACGGGGCTCTGCAGAGATGTCCCAGGGCCGGGCTGAGGGGCGTCTCCTGCAGGGGCAGGCGAACGAGCTGCCCCCATCCCGGACAGAGTCTCGGGGGCTCCGTGTACACGAGGCCGGGCCCCTGGAGAGCGGGTTTTCCAAACGCTAGGCCCTGTGGCTGTGCAGCTCCCCCCGTGCATGCGCGAAGAGCTGTCGTGAGGACACCCGTGTCGCATGCGACATCGCGGGGTGCAGGTGGGCGGGCCTCCGCCCTCTCTGAGTCCCGAGACGTGGCGATGAGCCTCAGAGAGCGGCCTGCTGGCCCCAGGCAGACGCGACGGCCGCCTTTGTCCACAGGCGTTGGACGTCACCGAGCAGCTGGACGCCGGCGTGCGGTACCTGGACCTGCGCATCGCGCACATGCTGGGGGGCTCGGAGAAGAACCTGCGCTTTGTGCACACGGTGTACACGACCGCACTGGTGGAGGTACGGCTGGGCGGGGCGGGACGGCTGGGCGGGGCGGGACGCAGGGGGAAGGGCAGGGGACAGCGACCTTTCACGGGGACGGAGCAGCCGCTGCGGGTCCAGGAAGGCGGTGCCGACCCCTGGCGATCAGTCGTGTGGGGTTCTTGACCCACGTGCATTTCTGAGCTCGCACCGGTGCCGCCCGGACTTTGCGGAGGTCTCCTTAGCTGGCCCCGTCCCCAGGCTTCCCTGAGACGTCCCGGACTTTTGCAAAAGTGAGTCGATTATCTCCCTGGCCCCGGTTGAGGGTTTTTTCAATTCATTCTCTTCCCGGCTGCCACAGGGGGTTCTAAAATCTGAATGTGATAAGTCACTGTTCTGCTTAAAGCTTCAGCAGCTCTCTGCACCCCACTTGAAAGCCCCCCAGCACCCCTGAGTCTGGAGGCGCCATCCCTGGGGCTCACTGTGCACCTGCTATTCCCTGCTGGCTCCCTGAGCTTCCCGACTTCACACCGTTGCATAGACGGTGCCTTCTGTCTGGGTGTGCATGTGCACAGACATGCCTGCTCACACATGTGCACACACATACGTGTGCACCAAAATGCACACACGCGTGCACATAGACATGGCACACACAGAAACACGCACACATGCATACACACATGTATACCAACATGAACAGGCACACAGACACCACGTGCACACACAGGCATGCCTGCTTGCACATATACACACATACATGTCCACCAACATGCACATGAACACGCACACACAAATAGACACTTGCACACAAACACGATGAGGTGCCGTGAGGGCTGCCTGGCTGTGGTTCTGCCGGACTGTGTTCCACGGGGCAGCTGCTGCATTCTGTTTGTTCACGACCCGACACCCCCATCGAGTGAGTTTTGCCCTTGGAAGCCCCTTTGCCGGGAGGAGCTTCCTCGAGCCCCCGCAGCAGTGTCCACATGACTCAGCACCCCCTGTTCCCCCCCAGGACACCCTCACGGAAATCTCGGAGTGGCTGGAGAAGCACCCCCGGGAGGTGGTCATCCTGGCCTGCAGGAACTTCGAGGGGATGACGGAGGACCTGCACGAGTACCTGGTCACCTGCATCAAGAACATCTTTGGGGACATGCTCTGCCCCCGAGGGGTGAGAGGAAGGGGATGGGCGTGTCCCCTACGTCTCTCCTGGGGGGTTGACAGCCTCAGTCTCGGTTTGCTCACCTGGTGCCCCCCATGTGTGATCACTGAGGAATCCAGGTGAGATGGCTGAGAGGTTCTGGGTGAGATTGCTCAGATGTTCCAGGTGTGATCGCTGACATGTTCTGGGTGAGATCACTGAGGTATTCTGAGTAAGATTGTTGAGGTATGACACATGAGATTGTTGAGGTGTTCCGGGTGTGACTGTTGAGGTATCCTGGTGGGAGCACTGAGTTATCCTGGGTGAGATGGCTAAGGTATTCGTGTGAGATCACTGAGTTATCCTGGATGAGATCGCTGAGGTATCCATGTGAGATTGCTGAGGTATCCATGTGAGATCACTGACGTATCTATGCGAGATTGCTGAGGTATCCGTGTGTGATCACTGAGGTACCCGTGTGAGATCGCTGAGGTATCCATGTGAAATCCCTGAAGTATCCATGTGAGATTGCTGAGGTATCCGTGTGAGATCACTGAGGTATCCCAGGTGAGATAGCTGAGATATTACACATTAGATTGCTGCAGTATCCTGGTAAGGTTGCTGAGATGTTCTGGGTGAGATCGCTGAGGTGTCCCAGGTGAGATCACTGAGGTATCCATGCGAGATCACTGAGGTATCCTGGTGATATCGCCGAAGTATCCTGGTGGAATTGCTGAGGTATCCATGTGTGATCGCCGAGTTATCCTGGGTGAGATCACTGAGGTATCTGTGTAAGATCGCTGAGGTATCCATGTGAGATCGCTGAGGTGTCCCAGGTGAGATCTCTGAGGTATCCACGTGTGATCACTGAGGTATCCATGTGAGATCACTGAGGTATCCTGGTGGGATCACTGAGGTATCCATGTGAGATTGCTGAGGTATCCGTGTGAGATCACTCAGGTATCCGTGTGAGATCACTCAGGTATCTGTGTGAGATCGCTGAGATATCCACGTGTGATCACTGAGGTATCCGTGTGTGATCGCTGAGGTGTCCCAGGTGAGATCGCTGAGTTATCCATGTGTGATCGCTGGGGTATCCGTGCGAGATCGTTGAGGTATCCATGTGTGATCACTGAGGTATCCGTGTGTGATCACTGAGGTATCCGTGTGAGATCCCTGAGGTATCTGTGTGAGATCGCTGAGATATCCACGTGTGATCACTGAGGTATCCGTGTGTGATCGCTGAGGTGTCCCAGGTGAGATCACTGAGGTATCCGTGTGAGATCACTGAAGTATCCTGGTGAGATCGCTGAGGTATCCTGGTGGAATCGCTGAGGTATCCATGTTTGATCTCTGAGGTATCCATGTGAGAGCGCTGAGTTATCCTGGGTGAGATCACTGAGGTATCCATGTGTGATCACTGAGGTATCCGTGTGTGATTGCTGAGGTATCCATGTGTGATGGCTGAGGTATCCATGTGAGATCGCTGAGTTATCCATGTGTGATCGCTGGGGTATCCGTGCGAGATCGCTGAGGTATCCCGGTGGGATCACTGAGGTGTCCCGGGTGTGACTGCTGAGGTGCTGGGTGAAGCGATTCGGCAGGTCTCCTCGCTTCCACAGCGAGGGGCCCCTAGGTCCTTTGGCCCGGCTCCTGCAAGTTAGACTGACAGGAGGCAGATTAACAGGAGGAAAGCAAGTTTGTTAACGTACGCGTTAATCTTTGCTGCACTCACTGCTCATCGAGGGGTGTCGTCTCAAACTGGGTGCGTGTGTGCTGGGGCTGCTTTTAAGGACCACGCCTTGCGTCCTCCTCGGGATGCGGATGCTGGAGTAGAGACAGCCTCGAGCCCCGGCGCCCTCTCACCCACACCTCCTACCCCGTCCCTCCCAGGAGGTGCCGACGCTGCGTCAGCTCTGGTCGCGGGAGCAGCAGGTCCTGGTCTCCTACGAGGACGAGAGCTCCGTGGGCCGGCACCGTGAGCTGTGGCCGGGCATCCCCTACTGGTGGGGGAACAAGGTGAAGACAGAGGCGCTCATCTGCTACCTGGAGTCCATGAAGAGCTGCGGCCGCCCAGGTACCGAGGGGCTTCCCACGGGGCCAGATTCCACGGCGCCGGGTGCGTGTATCTGCTGCCCGGCCACGGGTTCACCTCCACTTTTTTTTTTGAGACAGAGTCTCACTGTGTTGCCCC
>NW_012152852.1:220721-221483 GCF_000956105.1 Propithecus coquereli | reverse complement strand
GCACACGGACAGGGAGGTTGTGCTGCAGATGGGGCAGGGGATGATGGTGTACACGCGGCGGGAGCCGTGTACTGACGGGGCCACACCAGCAACGGCGCCAGATGGCTCTGCTGCCGTGGCATGAATACTGCACGGACGTCCGGGAACGCTCGCCGGTCATTTCTGAGTGACGTGGGCTCCGTGGACAGACCACGCTGATGCACGGCGTGCACGTGGACCCTGTGGACAGACCACGCTGATGCACGGCGTGTACGTGGGCCCCGTGGACAGACCACGCTGATGCACGGAATGTACGTGGACCCCGTGGACAGACCACGCTGAGGCACAGCGTGCACGTGGACCCTGTGGACAGCCTGACACACGGCGTGCACGTGAGCCCTAACACCACATCTCCCGTGCCTGGCCCAGCCCTGGGGATCTCCCTGCAGAACGAACGCATCGTCTTAGACACACACAACCGTCTGTGATGAAACTTCCACGACCACTCTGCGTGGTTCGGCCAGACAGCGGCACTTTGCGTTCCCCACAAAGCATGAATTTACGTGCACATAAAATGTGTTTCTAGGCCTCGGGGTGCCGCCAGCTGTGTGGTTTCAGGGAGGTCCCCGCCTGTCTTGGACGCAGTGCAAAGCTCGGGGAGCGCAGGGCCCCGGTCTGGTCACAGCAACGTTTCCCGAGCCCACGGAAGGGCCCGGACGTGACGAGCGTGGGCAGGTGCCGAGGGGACACGGGGCGGGGGAGGGAAGCTCGGGCGGCTTCTGT
>NW_012152852.1:202402-206106 GCF_000956105.1 Propithecus coquereli | reverse complement strand
GTGCCGGCCGTGGGGTCCCAGCCCGGTCCCCGGGGTCCCCGAGTCTGCCGTGGGGACTCGAGCCCGGCCCTAGGAGGTCCGCGATCTGCCGCGGGCCCGCGAGTCCAGGCCCCCGAGGTCCCCGAGTCTGCCTTGGGGGCTCGAGTCCGGCTTTCGGGGGCCCCCAAGTCTGCTGTGGGGGCTCGAGTCCGGACCCCCGGGTCCCGAGTCTGCCTTGGCTCGAGTCCGGCTCTAGGGGATCCCCGAGTCTGCCTTGGGGACTCGAGCTGGGTCTCGGGGGTCCCAAGTCCAGCCCCGGATCTCTTGACGGGCAGGTGGGAGTCCATGTGGCGCTCACCTGGTCCTGCGGAAAATCCCCAAAGGACTGGGTTAGGCTTAAAGAATTTGCCGGCCCCAAACTTCCATCGTAACCTATAAAACCCGCCTGTCCCCTTCCTAGGGGTGTATCGGACACGTGGCTCTTGCCAGAGACCCTAGGGAGATAAGGGGATGGAATGCAAGAGGGGAACTTAATTTCCTTGTCCCTCCTGGTTGTTTGAAAAGAATTTATTTACTGCCCCCCAGAAAAACCCTCTGCAAAACCCAAGCCTCTTCCCTTTTCAGCCTCCGCCCATCTGCACCCAGATGTTCAAAACAAACAGCATTTTGGTACACGTGAGGCTTCAGGTGTCTCCCTCTTGGGTCCGGACCTAGCAGACCCCTCTCCCCAGACTCGCCGTGCTGTGCTCTGGGCGGGTGTGCATAGGGTCCTGGCATCCCACCTCCATTGGGAGCTTTTGTTGTGTTTTACAGGAAAAGGGTTTAGGTTGAAACGTTGCTGTTTAAGTGTCCAGAAAGCCGTGGCCGCTCTGATATTTCAAGAGTTGATGTTAGGCCGGGCGCGGTGGCTCACGCCTGTAATCCTAGCTCTCTGGGAGGCCGAGGCGGGCGGATTGTTTGAGCTCAGAAGTTTGAGACCAGCCTGAGCAAGAGCGAGACCCCGTCTCTACTAAAAAAATAGAAAGAAATTAATCAGACAACTAAAAATATATAGAAAAAATTAGCCAGGCATGGTGGTGCGTGCCTGTAGTACCAGCTACTCGGGAGGCTGAGGCAGGAGGATCGCTTGAGCCCAGGAGTTTGAGGTTGCTGTGAGCTAGGCTGACGCCACGGCACTCACTCTAGCCAGGGCAACACAGTGAGACTCTGTCTCAAAAAAAAAAAAAAAAAAAGAGTTGATGTTAAACCCCATTGTAGAATCATCATTCCAGGTGCCAATTCCCACCTTCAGGTGACACCTCCCTTCCGTAACGGGGTGCAAGGAGAGAACTGAAGGGTCTAGCAGAAAATAACGCACAGGTCTAGCTGAAAACAATGACAATAATTAGTAACTGTAATGGCCACGCCAGAGCCACGCAGCTGGTGTCCATAAAGATGCTTAACTTTCTCCGTGGATAACATCACCTTTTGGGAACCTAAAGGTGTTTTCGAGATGACTCCCAGGCCCCGCATTCCAGTGGACTGACTGACCCTCCCAGACCAAGAAACCGAGTCAACTGGAATTGCAACCCCCAGGGATGGGGAGAACACAGGAAGGTGATTTCCACACCCCTATCATTCTGCCCCAATTAACGAACCTAATTACCTCATCCCCTGCCTGCTAAACTGTCCTGAAAAGCCCTGTCTCGCAAATTCTCGGATTTGAGACATGTTCTCCCGCCTCCCCGCTTGGCGCTCTGCGGGATAAAAGTCTTTCTCCACTGCATCCCGACTGTCTCCGTGCACTGGCTGCTCTCCGTGCAGCCGGGAGTACAACCTGGTCGGGCGGCAACTCAGGCACCTGCTGGGCCTGGGTGGGAGGAGCGAAGAAGGTGGCTTTCTGGGGCCACACCACCTGGGAAGAGCAGGTGACTTAGGTCTGGTCCTTTGTGTCAATTAATCACTTTCAGTTCCCGTGAAAGCCGCAATTGATGAGTTTAAAATCACCTGGATTTTTCATTGGGTGCAAATTGGACTCTTAATGTTTATGATCATACGGCTTCCTTCAAACTTCAGTCTACCCTTTTAAGGAGATAGCTGGGGCTTGGCTTTTTACGCTATTTTAAAAACTGTCAATGGAAAAGGAGCCAAACTCTATAAAATAGTTTAAAGAGATTTATTCTGAGCCACGTTTGAGGACCACGGCCCGGAGCCAGGACCAGGAAGCCTTGAGCAAGTGGGCTCCCCGTGGCTGGGTCACGGTTTGGTTTTATGCATTCCTGGGAGACAGGGGTCACAGGTAAAGTCATACATCAATGCGTGGGAGGTGGACATTGGTTTGGCCCGAAAAAGTGGGACATCTCAAAGTGGGGGCTTACAGGTTACAGGTGGGTTTAAAGACTCTTTGATTTGTGATTGGTTAAAGACATGAAGCTTTGTCTAGAGGCTTGGAATGTTTTAAGACAAGTCAGTCTGTTAATCAGAGAGAAGCCACTGGCCATATATTTGTTGTGTAGACTGAGGACCTGCAGGTGTGACCAGCACAGCCTCAGCCTGTCACTGAGTCACAAAGGACGTCCCCAAGAAGGGAGGGGCAGGATGGGGCAGGTCTGACCTCCCTCCTCGTGGCCAGTAACTCGGTTTTAGGGCGTCCCCCTGGCCAGGAGGGGTCCATCAGTCAGTCGGTGGGCAGTGGGGGGGGGTAGCTTAAGATTTTGTTTGAGTTCGCAAGATGGAGAATGAGGGAGGTATCAGAGGGCTGTAGAGGGACGTGCCCCAAAAGGCACCGGAGCCACGACTGCGCTTTGGGGATGGGCGCAGGACCGGAGTGGGAGGCTTTGAGGGCGGGGCCGTCACGTGGGCAATCTGAGTAAATGGGAGTGGGCTGTGCAGAAGCGGATTTACGTGGAGACGTGGAATGTGATCCTTAAAATCGCTGGGGGCTGAGGATCCGGACTGACCTCGTCAGCTCTGGGAGGGCCCCGCCCGGGCGCCATCTTCCCTGTTAACGGCGTGAGAGATGGAATGAGAACCGACCAACAGGGATTGTTGGAGGAACGCAGCTTCCCAAGGGCGGGAACTCACGGCTGCGTGAGTGTGGCGGGTACGATGTCTTTGCTAGCCGGTCCTGGAACCGGCCCGTCCGTGCCACCCCGAGGGCTGCGGGAGGCCAAGCGCAGGCAGTGCCGGTGAGTGAGCCGCCGCAGTGTGTGCAGGCGCCGTGCCCGCCGGGCACCCTCCGAAGGGGCTGAAGCTGAGGGTCCCAGGGTTGGGGGCAGCGAGGATTAACACCGTTGCCGATGAGTGTTTCTGCTCCGTTATGGGGGACGTGTCGCGCGGCTGCAGATACGGGGCGCGTGCTCTGCTCCCCAGCCCGTTCAGAGCCTGGAACCTGCCCTAGGAAGCCCAAGCCCCCCTGGACTTAACTCGGCAAACGGTCCCTGGATGGCTACAGGTGGCATAGACGGCAGCACAGGTGTTTCTGCTGATCCGAACGGGTGTGGAGGACGCTAAGGAGAGACCTGGGGAGAGGATGGGAACAAACACTGATTGTAGGGTGTTGTCAGGGCTCAGTTGGGAGTCCACAGTCCCGGGGGTCGGTCCTGGGGGTCAGGTGGCCGCATTCCAGGGTCACTCCTGGGGGTCAGGTGTCCCCAGTCCTGGGGGTCAGGTGGCCGCATTCCTGGAGTCAGTCCTGGGGGTCAGGTGGCCCCAGTCCTGGGGGTCAGGTGGCCGCATTCCTGGAG
>NW_012152852.1:196204-202192 GCF_000956105.1 Propithecus coquereli | reverse complement strand
TGGCCCCATTTCCAGGGTCAGTCCTGGGGGTCAGTCCTGGGGGTCAGGTGCCCCCAGGCCAGGGGGTCAGTCCTAGGGTCAGGTGTCCCCAGTCCCGGGGGTCAGTCCTGGGGGTCAGGTGGCCCAGACCAGGGGGTCAGTCCTGGGGGTCAGTCCCGGGGGTCAGTCCTGGGGGTCCGGTGGCCCCATTTCCAGGGTGAGTCCTAGGGGTCAGGTGCCCCCAGTCCTGGGGGTCAGTCCTGGGGTCAGGTGGCCCCAGTCCCGGGGGTCAGTCCTGGGGGTCCGGTGGCCCCATTTCCAGGGTCAGTCCTGGGGGTCTGGTGGCCACATTCCTGGAGTCAGTCCCGGGGATCAGGTGTCCCCAGTCCCGGGCGTCAGTCCTGGGGTCAGGTGTCCACAGTCCCGGGGGTCAGTCCTGGGGGTCAGGTGGCCCCATTTCCAGGGTCACTCCCGGGGTCAGGTGGCCCCAGTCCCGGGGGTCAGTCCTAGGGGTTGGGTACCCCGAGTCCCGGGGGTCAGTCCTGAGGTCGGTCCTAGGGTCAGTGCTCACATCCTAAGAATCTGTCCTCCAGGTGATCTTGTGGTTGGTCACCTGCTCCTCCAGATGTTCCTGATTGATCATTTCTGCGGTGTCACTGAGAGGACCCTGAGCGCTCACGCTGAAGGCTAGGGGGCAGGTGGCCAGGACGGACCCTGGCCTGAGGCTGCTGCAGGACACGAGTGTCCCCATCGGCCTGCAGGGGACCAGGAAGGCCCCCCAGGTTCTGCAGAGAAGTCCAGCAGCAGCAGCACCACGTGGGGGGGCCATCAAGTCTCCACCATCCCCACCCTGGTCTCAGGTGACAACCAGGACCAGGGATCCATGGAGGCCCCACCGTCCCCACCCGGTCTCAGGTGACAACCAGGACCAGGGGCCCATGGAGGTCCCACCATCCCCACCTGGCTCTCAGGTGACAACCAGGACCAGGGGCCCATGGAGGCCCCAGCATACCCACCCGGTCTCAGGTGACAACCCTGATTCTAGCTGACCTTCCTGGTGGTGTTTCCCGAAATCGTGCTGTAAACAGCCCTTGGTTAGATTTATCCCAAATTGCAGTGTCCTGGCTCCGTGCTCCCCGGTCGAAGCTGGAGGATGGACCCTCAGCGTGCAGCTTTGGGACTGGTGACGTCTGGCTCCTACTCCCCCTCTGTCCTGTGGTGTGGCGTCTATCTGCGCTCTCCTGGGATGGCGTTGGTCTCATGGTCTCCCCCGTCCCCAGCCCCTCTCTGAGCTGGTCCCAGCATGGCCCCCTCTTTGGAGTCAGAGACTCCCTGTCTCCTCGCCTGTGGGTCTCAGGCCCCCAGGGAAGCGTGACGTCACCACGGTTGGCACAGAGGGGACGCAGTTTGAGAAGGTCGCCCTGGGAGAGCTCCCTGCAGACACCGTCTCTGCAGTGGGGTCCGGGGCGGGGTCGTCCTTGCTGGCTGTCACCGCCTGAGGTCTCAGGAAGAGGGGTCCTCCCAGGAACACGTTCCACACTCCCTGCCACGGCCAGCCACGTGCATCTGAGCCGTCACGTGGTGGCTTCCTCATCTCGGCAGAGCGCGTTCCCCCGCGTAGGAGGGGCCGGGCGGTTTTGTGTCTGGGGCTGGGCCTGCGGGCTGCTCTGGGGTCTGCACACTCCAAGCCCTGCCTGTGGTGCGTTTAGCGTCCTGGCAGGGCCTCGGGGATGCTTGGGGACGTCCTGCTCCCCAGTAGCCCATCTTGGGGCCCCCGCTCGGTCCCCGGTGCTGGGGTGCGGCCCTGGCTGGTCACTGGAGCAGGACAGATGGATGGACCTTAGCCATCTGGGTCTGGGGATGAGGGCTGTGGGCTCCTAAAGGGGGTGACTCCTTGGGTCTCCAGCTTGGAGCAGTGTCATCTCTGCTGGAGGAATGTGGAGCCCCATCCCCGGGCGGCACCAAGCTGAGTCCCGTCCACACTGCGCTGAGCCGTTGCGGTTCCCGAGACTCTGGCCTGCGCCACGCGCTCAGTCCCTGAACCTGTTGGATGGGACGTCCGGCCTGCTGACCTCCCAGAGACCACAGGGCTGAGGTGGGGACACGGGCGTCAGGGCGGGTGACGGCCACATGGGAGGCCCCTCCAGCCCGGGGTGCCAGGGACACGGCTGACAGGCTGTCTCTGAAGAGGGCGCAGCCCCCGCGGCAGAGCTCGGGGGTGTCCCCAAGGCCCCAGGATGGGGGACCTCAGGGCCGCGTGTGAGGAGGGTCCCAGGAGGGTCCTGGGGACAGTTGTGCTTGAGGGTCATGGGGCGAGGGTCACCCGTGAGGGGTCCTGGGTGGGTGTTCCGGGGTCTCGGGGTGAGAATGTTCCCAGGTAGAGTCTGCGGGGTCGCCTGGTCCGGGGAGGGTCGTCCTGGGGGAGGTGGCAGGTGAGCGTCCCCCTGTGATGGGCCACGTCACTTCTCCCGTGACACGCCCACGAGGACGGGCAGGTGACCATGAGGACAGGTTGAGAGCTCGGGGAAGTGAGGGGCGGGGGGCCGCGGGGCAGCGGCAGGAAGGATTTTGTGCGGTGGGGAAGGTGGTGTCGCAAAGAGGGTTTTGCCCCACACGGGCCGTCTGTGCCGTCCTAGCTGTCTGGGAAAGGCCAGGACGGGTGGGACGCGAACCTCCCCAGCCGGGCTCTCTGGAGACTGAAGCCGTAGGGCGCGAACAGAGAGGCTCATCCCAGGAACGGGCCGCGTGATCGTGGGGGCCGGCAAGTCTGAAATCCCTGGGGGAGGCCGCAGGCTGCAGACGCTGGCAGGAATCTGGGGGTCCCGTCCCGAGTGCACCCCACAGCCTGGCAGCGTGGGCTTCTTTGGGGAGCAAGCTCTGGGATGGGAGCCAGACCAAGGTCACAGGTCAGCCCTTCCCGTGTGGGCCCCTGTGGGCGGGTCTGGCAGGGGCTCCGGCCATGTGGCCCTCAGACCGTGCCGCCTTCTGAGATGGACCGACACCAGGGAGGACGCAGAGCCGTGTCACTCGGGCTGCGCTGGCCGCACTCATAGGCCGAGTCAGGGAAACACGTGGCCTGTGGGCGCTGGGACGGCTTTGCGTGCGGCGCCCCAGGTCTGTGCTCAAGGACGTGGCGGCCATCCCTGCGGGTGAGCAAGCATCCAGTGGGTCTGACCTGTTGTTGCCCCAAACCCCACCTCCCCCAGAACCAGCAGAAGCAGGGGGCTGTCCACAAAAAAGAAGCCAAACTCTGTGAAATAGTGTGAAGAGGTTTATTCGGAGCCAAATTTGGGGACCATGGCCCGGAGCCACGCCCAGGAAGCCTCGAGCAAGTGGACTGGCCGTGGCTGGGTCACAGTTTGGTTTTACGCTTTTCAGGGAGGCAGGGGTTACGGGTAAAGTCCTAAATCAATACATGGGAGGTGGACATTGGTTTGGCTTGAAAAGGTGGGACATCTCGAAGTGGGCGGGCGGATTACAGGTTATCAGTTGGTTTAAAGACTCTTGTAATTGGTTAAGGACACGAAGCTTTGTCTAAAGGCTTGGAATGTGTTAAGGACATCTGTTAATCAGAGAGAAGCCACCGGACACATTCCCAGACTCAAGTGATCTGTTGGGGAAACTGAGGACCTGCAGGTGTGGTTTAAGCTTTGTCTGACATGGCCTTGCCCTTGGCCATGATTTTTTATCTTGTTATTGCAAAGAATAACTCCAAAGGGCCGGGCGTAACCAGCCGTGTCCGACTTCCCTTCTCGTGGCCGGCAAGCTTTAGCTTCTGTTTTGTTTTTTTGGCCAAGAGGGGCCTTGACGCTCGGCTGGGGGGCTTAGGAGTTTATTGTAGTTCACTGAGACGGGGTGTCCAGACAAGGCCCCACAAGCCGTCCCTGGCTGTGTCCCCGGCCAGCACAGGGACCCCCCTTGGGGACGGCCCAGAAAGCACATCCTGGGTTTGCCCCTTGTCCCAGCCGCCTGGGCCGGCCCCGCCTGCCCCTCAAACCCGTGTGCTGGGCTCCAGGCCCTCATTTAAGTCACAGTGACGTCACCTCCCTCTACGTCCAGGATTCTTCATCTTGGAGAACCGAGACTCGGTCCCCCGTAAACACTGACTCCATCCCGCCCCCAGCCCCGGCCCCCTCCATCCTACTTTCCGTCTCTGCAAACACGACGAGTTTGGGGACCTTACGTCAGTGGGATCACTCAGTGTCCGCCTTCCTCACTCCCTGGCACACCCTCGAGGTCCATCCCTGTCGTAGCAGGTGTCGGAATCCCGTTTGTGAGGCTGAACGATACTCCACTGTGTGTATAAACCACGGTTCGCTTATCCGTCAGTGGACGCCCGGCTGTTCCTACGATTTTGCTTCCATGGGTAACGCTGCCATCAGCGTGGGGGTGCAGATCCCTCTTTGGGACCCTTTCAGTTCTTTGGAGCGTCCACCGGGAAGTGCAATTGCCGTACCACGTGGTATCTTCGTTCAGTCTTTCGAGGTGCCATTTGCATCAGCCCCGCACGGAGGTTCCGATCTCTGCACAGCGCCCCTAACCTTTCCTGCTGGTTGGGTGGCAGCCACCCCGGTGGGAGTGATCGAGACCTCACTGTGGTTTCCATTTGCATTTCCCTCCTCTCCTTCTGGATCCCACAGTGCGTAAGTTGGTCCTCTTGGTGGGGTCCCGTGGGTCCATCAGGCTCTGTTCACTTTTCTCCAATCTTTTTTGTTTCTCTTCCTCAGACTCCACGGTTTCCGTTGTCCATTTTCAAGCGGACTGATTCTTCTGCCTGCTCAAATCTGCTTTTCAGTTCCTCTAATGAAGTTCTCATTTCAGTTATACTTTTCAGCTCCAGAATTGGTTTTGGCTCCTTCTTAGGTTTACTATCCTTTTTATTGATAGTTCTATTTTGTTCATATATCGTTCTCCTAACTTTCTCCTTATCTTCCTGTAGTTCTTTGAGCATCTAGAGGAACACTCTTTTATTTATTTATTTTGGCTAAATGAAGACATTTCGTCTGAAAGATAGGTACGCTCTTTTAAATCTTCACTAAATACATCTGTCATCAGGTTTTTTTGGGGACAGTGTCTCTTAAATTTTTTTTCCTTTGAGCCACACATTTCTGTTTCTTTGTATGCCTTGTGATTTTTTTGTTGAAAACTGGACATTTGAATCCCATAATGTGGAAACGCTGGAAAACACATTCTCCCCCCCTTCCCCATGGTTTGCTGGTTTTTGTTGTTTCTGTTTATTGTTTTTGCCTTTTTGGCTGTTATAGTCTGTCTCTTTCCCAAGGATCAGCCTGAGGTACCAACTTAGGGCCTTCTTGGGTCTTTTCTGCGCCTTTCGCTGAGCAGGTGCAGTCAATTTCTAACTTGCCCTGTGTATGCAGTTGTTTTGAGCGTCCTAGTCTTGCTCCCAAAAGGGGAAAAAGAGAAATACAAAGGGGAGAAAGGGGCCCCAGCCCTTTAAATCCCCCAAAATAAATTCAGCTGGAGGGGAGGGGCTTCCAACAGAGCAGAGGTGCAATACCCTGGCCACCCACCTCTTTTCCTGCACCTGGTGGCCAGAAGGTGCGGTCAGACCACAGACCCCTGATGTTTGGAGCACGGGTCCTTTTGGCCCACCGGGGTTGGCCAAGCTGTGTGCAGGCTGCTCCAGGAACAGTGCACAGCTGCCTAGCGCAGGCTGGGGTTGGGGTGTGACTGGGGCGTGGAGCATGGGCAACACTACTGTTCTAAGACCTGGCATTAACTGGAATTTACTGCCCAAGCCTTCCCCACTGAAGTTGCAAGGCTTTAGTGGACTCCAGAGTTTCAAAGTAGTTCCATCAGACACACTCTGCCAGGTGGGAGGTGGATTCCAGTTCTTCCTGCTCTGCCGTCCTCCCCAAATCGTCTACGTATTTTGTGTCTTTAAAAATTCCTCCCAAACCAAGGCTGGGCGCGGTGGCTCACGCCTGTAATCCTAGCACTCTGGGAGGCCGAGGCGGGTGGATTGTTTGAGCTCAGGTGTTTGAAACC
>NW_012152852.1:186322-194945 GCF_000956105.1 Propithecus coquereli | reverse complement strand
ATACCTTTAATCCCTTCTGAGCTTCGCGGTGTGAGGTGAAGGGCCCGGTCTGCCAGTTTTTCTCTCGGCCTCCTGCTCATTGGGTTGGTCCTCTCCTACGTTTTCTGCAGTTGTAGGCTAAGCCTCCCCACCTCCCCACCCCGAGGCCACACGTGAGCATAGCTTGATGTCTGAAGTATGTCAGCGAACAGGCTGGTTCAGGTTTGGGACATTTATGCTTAGTGTGGTCCTGAGAGGCGATTCTCCCCCCATCATCTCCCCATCGTTCCCTGGTGGTCCTGCCGTCCCTATGGAAGGTGGAGGGCGCCCCACAATAAGGGTGTCCGGGGCTCGGGGACCACCTCCTAGGTGCTGTTGGATGTGGGGTCTGAACCCCCCGAGGGTGCCCAGGGACCACCTCCCAGGTCGCAGTGGGCATGGGGCCCACGGCCTCGACACGGGCTGGGTGCTCCGTGCCCCACCAGCCCTGAGCACACAGTGGGATTTTGGTTTCTTTCTGGGAGCTGATGGCTACAGTGTGTCTGAGCCGTGTGTGGCCGTCCTTAGTTGTCGTGTTTTTATCTTGGTACACGGTGCTGTAACACGTCTGTGTTTAACACGGCATGCTGTTCAGCCTACGTGGTTTCGGCGACGTCCTCTAGGAGCCTGTGTCTAGCACAAGGCAGAACAAGAAGCTCCCACGGTGCTGAGCTGCCTGGGGTGGGGGACGCAGGTGTCCCCTGGGAGATGCACCGGGTCCCAGCACCGCCGTTCTCCTTAAACATCACCCACCCGTGGTACTTTGCAGCTGCAGCTGCTCAGGAGGACGGCCCACCCTCAGCCACCCTCGAGGACTCATGACCTTCGCCTTCCATTCCTGCCTCCTTAATCGAGGTGGAGCCCAAGGAAATTCCTGCAGAGGGTCCCGAGGGATGTGGTGCATTCGCTCAGCTCTGCCCAGGGTGGGGACAGGTCACTGCAGGTGCATCTGAGCTGGGGCCTGAATCAGCTGGGGACGGGGCGTTGGTGCCCAGACCCAGGGACGGCGGCTGCTCTCTCCGGGGATTGCTCTGTCCCCAGCCTAGGCCCAGGCAGGGCGTGGCCACAGCAGGTGGGCAGACGGGTGTCCTTGCCTGGGGTGAGCAGGGTACGTCCCCGGCCTCGGGGTTCCTCAGCCAAGATGCACCCCGCTACCGTGCCCCAAGCTTGGATGCTGGTCACAGAGACCTGGATCCTGGTGCACTTCTGCACACGCTTCCTGTACAGCCGGGACAGGTGACGTGTGCTGCCGCCAGCACCTGGTGGCCTCCCACACCCGCAGGGTGGGATCTGTCTCCTCTCAGGGTGGGTGTCTGTCTCTCCTGACCTTCCAGGTAGACATCTCTCTTTCTCGTGACCTTCACAGTAAGCATCTCTCTTTAAATAGGGTTATAAAATGCAAGGATCAAAACCACTGATAATAAGAAAATATGGGATAGGAAAGAGTGCAAGAGAACAAAAGAGAAGGGACAGAGAAATTGGAGGCATTCACGCAATGCCCGCTGCAGTGGGATGAATAGATCTTCCCTGTCTTAATGCACCGCAGCTGTTGTAACAATACCGTGTGGCTTATAAACCACCGGCATTTACCGCTCCCAGCTCTGGAGGCTGGAAGTGGAGATCCCGGCGTGGCAGAGGCTGTGTCTGGTGCGGACTCACTTCCTGGTTCATAGACGGCGCCTTCTCGCTGTGTCCTCACACGGTGGAAGGGGCGAGGGAGCTCTCTGGGGTCCCTTTTATAAGGACACTGATCCCATTCGTGAGGTTGCACCCTCAGGACCTCGTCACCTCCCACCTCCTGACACCACCACCTTGGGGGCGAGGGCTTCATCGTGTGCACTTGGGGGGGGCACAGAGTTTGGTCGGTTGCAGTGTTAATGACTTTCACAGCACAAACGTGACGTGGATGGCTGGTGTCTCCGGAGCGTTTCCGAGTCCCTGGGTCTACACGGTCTGTGGCTGTGTTGCTGCCCTCACGCGTTTCTGTCCTGAACCAGAGATCCGGCCTCGGCACCTCCTGTCTGCTCAGCGCTGGTGCCTGGTCCTCTGCGGGGCTCACCTGCTCCCGTCGACACTGCGCAGCTCTGCGCACGCCAACGTGGCCCGGCCCTCCTCCCCGCGGCAGGTGGGGTCAAACATCATAGTCGGGTGGTGGCCCAGTCAGGTGGCATCTCCTCCCGAGACGGGACGCATCCTTTTCCTCGAACAAAAGGCGACTTTCTGGACCCGTCGCTACTTCTGCTTTCTCACCTTGGTGGGAGGTTGGACCCTGGGGAGATTCTTTTGAACCCCGAAGGGGCCGAACTGGACCTCGGGGGGCAGCCTGGTCCAGATGTGGAGACGGGGTTTCCCCAGGGCTGGGCAGGAGTGGGGGATCCCAGGCCGCCAGGGGCTGCAGGCGTAGGGGCCTGGGCCCTCTGCCAGAGTCACCGACACCTTCCCGTGCGTGACGCCCTGGGTGGAGCCACCACCGCCGCCGCACACGGCTGTTCCAGCCTCTGCAGGGTGTGCGGGTGGGAGCCCCCTGCCCACGTCTCCCGGATGGCAGCGTCAGAGCCCTCGGCTGCGTCTCGGCAATTCAACAGAGGAGGTGCCTGCTTGGGCGCTGGTCCTGGGCCCCGGGACCTCCTGCACCCCAGACCCTAGAGCTCAGGGAACTCCCCAGAACCTGGGATTCAGGGACCCCCATAGAACCCGGGACTTGGAGCCCCCAAGACGTGGGCCTCCACCACCCAGATCCCCCCGCTGTAGCAGATGCCCGTGGACGCCTCAGCCCGGCCTGTGACCCCGTGGAGCTCCGCGGCAGCCCGTCCCACCGCACCCCACCCACCTCCTGGCCCATCGCTCCACGCCAGGCTCAGACTGCCCAGGGTCCGGGATGTGGTCTCCCACATCCACGGATAAGGGGTGGAGGACGCCCATCTCGGTCATGGCGCCATGCTGCCCCCACGCCCTGTGGGACACTCCATCCTGCTGTAGACTGGCGTGGAACCACATTTGCCTTCTCTGAAGCTCCGAGGCAGCTGGAGGACCAGGGCGGCCATTCCCCCAGCCTCAGCTTCCTGCTCCTGCCTATGGGATCCCATCGTTGGAGCGTGGGGCCGTGTGAGTGCCTGGGGTCGGTGGCCCTGCTGGGAGACCAGGGCTCGGGGCACCGAGGGGCTCTGTGACGCGGGGAGGGGCTGCGGCATGGCCCCGTCGTCTGCACTGTGAACCGTCAGACTGTGGGCGCCGTCCACGCCCATCTTCGTTGCTGGGCAGGGCCTGCGTGCCAGGGCTGAGGGGCCGTCCCCAGAGCCCCTGTGGTGGGGGAGCCCAGGGTGGGGTTCGCCTGTAGCTGGGCCCTGTTCCTGCACGTCGGGGGTCTTCCTTCCCTGCCGGGCGTGTGGCCCCTCATCCGCTCACGTCACCCTTTCTGTTGCTGTGCGGGCACAGGCAGTGCCACCCTAGGGAGACGGGGGGGGGGTCCCTGACCCACAGAGGGGCAGTGCCCAGGGAGCAGGCGAGCACAGTCCAGCACGGCCGGGGCCGTCGTGGGCCCAGGTGCAGGGCTGAGGGCAGCTGCGCCCGTGGGCAGGACGCAGGGACGTGAGGGTCCCCATGGGCTGTGGGCGTACAGAAGGGGACTCGGGTGAGCCTGCAGCAGGTGTCCAGGCCGGCGTGCAGGGGACCTGGGCTGGTGGCCACCGTGGCCTGCCCTGACCGTGTCCAGGGTTACAGGGGGGCAGGGTGCTCCTGTCCCTGCATCTGAGGAGCTGGTCCTGCAGCCCCCACGTGGGGCGTGTCGTGCCGTAACCAAGCTTTGAGGTGTGAGCACCTGGCTGGTGGCTGTGTCTTGCACAGAAGGTGGCAGTGCCACGGGTGTCCACGTCCCGTGAGGGGGCTGCCCGTGGGCCCGGAGGGCTGTTCTGAGGAACTTGCAGCCGGGGCAGCGGAGTCCTGATCGGGGGCGACGCCGGCCGGTTCAGACTCACAGGAGAGGTGCGTGCCAGGCGGAGCCTGTGCCCACCCAGGAGGCTGTGTCCCCTGAGCCACGGGGTGCTGGCACCTCAGCTCTGCCGCAGACGGGGCTCGTGCGCGTGGGGGGTACTTCCCCCTCAGCCTGCACAGCACAGGTGCGGCCACCATGGCCACCCACAAGTGTCCCGGGGCTGTGCCCACCTCCGCCTCCAGCCTCCTGGGGCCTGCTCGTCCGGCGTGAGGCCTGGCGGGGGGGGCGGGGTTTGTCCCGCGGGGCCAGACCTGTGCAGGGAGGGAGGGAGGGTGGACTCCGGCGCCTTCCGACGTTCAGGTCCAGCGTGTGGCAGGGGGGTCGGCCCGTTCTGAGCCCGCAGGACGGGTGAGGCTGGGGACAGAAGGACCCGCAGGGATGGGAGGGCCTGGGGAGGGTTGGCGTCCCAGGACAACAAGGAGGTCAGGGCTGAGCTTGGAAACACAGGGAGGGTTGGCAGCTGGGGAGATCGGGCGCCAGGAACCCCAGCGGCGGCTGTGTCCAGGGTCACAGGGGGCGGGGTCGTGGGCCTCTGAACCACAGACCGACTGCGCCTGCACCCCCTGCTCCGAAAGGTTCCTCGTCTTCGCCCAGCCCCAGTCAGAGCCCCAGTCCTCGGCCCCAGCAGGATCTGAGCGGAACGAAGGCCCCACCTGACCCCCTGCCTCCCTGGCCTCCTGGGGGACTGAGGGACACTTGGCCACAGCTGCGTCCCCAGGGACCTCTGCTCCCCACACGCCCTGCCTCGCCCCCCTGGCACCTTCCAGGGACCTGCGTGTCCTCGTCATGTGCATCTGAGCACGGGGAGGGGGCAGCACCCGGTGGGCTCCTTGTCACCGCCTTCCAAGACCGCATGGCTGCGGGTGCGCCGGTCTTGGGGACAGGGATGTGAGCCCTCTGGGCATCTCTGCAAGTCCCTGGTGAAGACGCCACCTTCCATGGGGGCTGGGGGACCTGCCCTCACCCCGTGTCACACAGATGCCAGGACAGCGGCGCCGCAGGGAGGGGAGGGCGTCCTCCGGGGGAGGGGGCGTCCCCTGGTCCTGCCGTGAGTCTCCACCTCCGAGGTTCCTTCTGCATCTGTCTCCACCTGTCGCCGCCATCTCTGTGTCCTCACGGCCACCCGGGCCCCGTCCCCCACCTCACGCTCCTGGGAACGTCCACACCCGGCCTGCTCGCCTCATGCCGTGGACCCCGGGAACATCCAGAACCATCTGTGCACGTTTCCCTGCCGGGAGCCCCCGCGCCCCGCTGTCCTCCTGCCCTGCGTGGAACTCACACCCCGCCGTGCCCGTCTGTGCTGGGGCAGGAGCCCGCGGTGCTCACCTGTTCACCCACCTGCCTCGGGGCCCACCGATCCCACGTGGCGGCAGCTCGGGGCGGCCTGGGCCTCGGGGGCTGCAGGGCGTGGCCGACAGCTCCGTGGGGAGAGTGGACAGTGGTCACCTTCCCGGACGGGGCTCGTGCTGTTCCTCAGGTGGACGTGGCTGTTCCGGGCCCTGGCTGCCCCCGGAGAACGCCTCTGGGCCTGACACCGGAGAGCCCGGGAGGAAGGGGTGGGGTCGGCAGGGTCCCTCGAGGAGGCTCCGCGGTCCAGGCTGCCCTGCAGGGTCGTGCGCAGAGGGCGCTGCGTGGCTGGCGGCCCAGGCTGGATGGTCCCGGCTGTACCGTGAGGACCAGTGGGCTGGGGGGCTGGTCCCCGCCTGGGCTGTGCAGATGCGGACAGTGAGCGCCCCTCCTGCACGCTGTCACCGAGCCCTGCCCGGCAGCCTTGGGTTCCGGGTCTCACGGGGGCCACTGGGCTAGGGCCCCACCCAAGTCACCTCCCCAGAGCGGCCACGGCTGGTCCCTCCCCGCCTTGTGGGTGCCCGAGTGTCCCCGGCTACGGCCTTCCTGTGTCCTGTGTGTCTTGGGGCCCTGAGGGGCCGGCTGGGGGGGGGGAGGTGGCCCCAGTGCCACAGACCTCACTCGTGGCCACCGCAGACCCAGGAAGGCCCATCCTCCGGGGATTCAGCGGGAGCCGCCCTGTGCTGCCCGGCAAGGCATGAAGGCGGCCACAGGGCGCCCGGCCTGTCTGTAGAAGGTGCTGCCACGTCCGTCAGCCTGTCCACGCCCGTCCCTGTTCCCAGCCCCGGAGCCCACATCGCAGGGACCAAGGCCATGAGTGCCTCCTTCAAGGCCACGCCCTGCACTCGTGGCTGGCAGTTCCGTGGCTGGGTGCAGCTGGTGGGCTCTGTGTGGACAAACAGGCTGCTGGAGCTGACCCGGCCCTACCTGCCACGCCACGGAGCCAACCGCAGGTGGGCAGGGATGAGGCCTCGTAGGCTGCGAACGCAGGCCTGTGCCCTGCCCGTGTGGTCATGCGTGTTCCTGCCATGCTGGCAGCTGGCTCTCCCCTGCCTGTTCTGTCGCCGTGTTTGGAAAGGACAGACAGGCCTTGACGCCGTTCCCATCCCCCATGACCCTCCCTGCTGTGCGCCACGCGGGGCCTGTGGAGGGAGCAGGTGGGTCCCGGCCGAGGGCGCGGCAGAGTCGGATGCTCCAAGGCTTGCGTGGCCTCCCCGGACGTGGGCTGCAGCTGAAAGAACTGAGCCCACGACTGAGAATCCTTGCTTGCTAATTAAAAAATGCAAATGTGACTGCGTAAAATGCTTTTAAACCTCCACGCAGCAAGTAAGTCACCCTCCTGTGACAATGCTCGAAGCAACAGTGAAGGCGCACTGGCCACTGCGCTCTCGTGGACAGCTCACACCTCGGGAGGACACGCGCCCCGCGCCAGCGCGCAACACACACAGCACCGACCCTTCCCGGACAGCCGGGGGCTGAGGGCCGGCGTGCCGGAGCCCGTCCCGACCCACGGGTGGCCCCAGAGTGTCCCAGCGCCGGCCCCCAGGGACAGGCGGGAACAGGCGCCATCGACAACCGTCGGACACGCTTCCGTGAATAAATAAAAATTTATCATTCCATACAAACGCACTTCATCTTCCACAAAAGACAGTCCAACGATTCAACAGTTTTGTTTCTACACGGAAGCCACGGGGTCCGGCGGGCCGCGTGCACGGGCCGGCGTCACAGCGGCTGCAGGTCGTCGTCCGCACACGCGTACTCGTACAGGTCGACCGCGCTCAGGGCTGACGGCGCCTCGAAGAAGGGCCTCTGCGCCAGCGGGGTGCGCAGCGCGCTCAGCTTCTGGTCCACAGGGCTGAGCTCCGCATCGTACCTGCAACGGGGCGGCCGGCGGTGAGGGGCGGCCGTGGGGGCCGGAGAGCGCGGCTCGGAGCACACGCCCTTCCGCCGGTCCGACGCGTTCCCTTCCAGCTCGGCCCGGGAGAGGGCGGCAGCCCCCGCGTGACAGGAAGTCAGTCTCCATAAAAAGTGGCACCAAACTCGGTCTGTTCACGCGAAGTTCTCCGAGACTATGAAAGACACGATCTCGGCCGGGCGCGGTGGCTCACGCCTGTAATCCTAGCTCTCTGGGAGGCCGAGGCAGGCGGATTGTTTGAGCTCAGGAGTTCGAGACCAGCCTGAACAAGAGCGAGACCCCGTCTCTACTAAAAATACATAAAAAAAAATTAGCCGGGCATGGTGGCGCATGCCTGCAGTCCCAGCTACTCGGGAGGCTGACGCAGGAGGATCGCTTGAGCCCAAGAGTTTGAGGTTGCTGTGAGCTAGGATGACGCCACGGCACTCTAGCCCGGGCAACAGAGAGAGATCCTGACTCTAACAGTAATAAAAAAAATTTTAGAAAGAGCATTGACGAGACCTCACGCCACAGAGGTGGTCCAGGACAGACACCAACCAGTGGGACAGACAGGGTCCGTGAGGTCACGACGCCAACACTCGCCCCCACGCCGAGTCCCAGCACTCGTCCGCACGGGGCCGACTGACACCCGTCTGCAAGAGAGTGACGCGCTTCACACCCTCAGGAACGTCTACTCCAAAGGGATCACAGACCCCACGTAAAACGCGAAGCCACAAAACCCGCAGAGGAAAACGGTTGTGGCTCTGCATGGCTTCCTGGCCACGACGCCAAAAGCACACCTGTAAAAGCGACAGACCGCAGGTGGCACTCGACCGGGACTGAGAGCGCCTCTCTGAGCGAGGACGGCGAGAGAACGAGGAGACGGGGCACGAGTTGGGGAAAACGTTAGCAAATCGCACACCTGATGGAGGGTTTGTACCCAAAACAAAGAACCCTTCACCTGCGCTCCAGAGGGCAAACGCAGCTGGATGAGAAACCACCCCAAACCGCTTCTCGGTGTCCCTGAGGTGGGGGCGGAAGTGGGGCCCATGACTGATCACTAGAGCCACCTGCCTCTGACCTTCCTCCACCCCGGGCACGGGTCAGCCGTGGGGTAGGACGGACGTCACTCGCAAACGTGCCTGGCCTCAGTCTCCCCTTTCTTTGACCGAAATTGTATAAAAACTCACCCCCAGAATCACCACATCCCACGCGGGACAGGGCTCCTCAGGGTCTGGCCGCTGAGCCACGCGCTCTGGGCGATGCCACGTGGGGACGGCACAGGACTGCTGCCCTCTGCCTCGCTCCTGGCTGTCCCCAGCGCGGTATCCACGTCCCCACCACCCCCAACACGCTGCACTCGCCCCACCGCC
>NW_012152852.1:183566-184334 GCF_000956105.1 Propithecus coquereli | reverse complement strand
ACAGTAATAAAAAAAATTTTAAAAAGAGCATTGACGAGACCTCACGCCACAGAGATGGTCCAGGACAGACACCAACCAGTGGGACAGACAGGGTCCGTGAGGTCACGACGCCAACGCTCGCCCCCACGCCGAGTCCCAGTGCTTGTCCGCACGGGGCCGACTGACACCCGTCTGCAAGAGAGTGACGCGCTTCACAACCTCAGGAACATCTACTCCAAAGGGATCACAGACCCCACGTAAAACGCGAAGCCACGAAACCCGCAGAGGAAAACGGTTGTGGCTCTGGAGTCGGCTATGGCTTCCTGGCCACAACGCCAAAAGCACACCCGTAAAAGCGACAGACCGCAGGTGGCACTCGACCGGGACGGAGAGCGCCTCGCTGAGCGAGGACGGCGAGAGAACGAGGAGACGGGGCACAAGTTGGGGGAAAACTTTAGCAAATCGCACACCTGATGGAGGGTTTGTACCCAAAACACACAAAGAACCCTTCACCTGCGCTCCAGAGGGCAAACGCAGCTGGACGAGAAACCACCCCAAACCGGTTCTCGGTGTCCCTGAGGTGGGGGCGGAAGTGGGGCCCATGACTGGTCACTAGAGCCACCTGCCTCTGACCTTCCTCCACCCCGGGCACGGGTCAGCCGTGGGGTAGGACGGACGTCACTCGCAAACGTGCCTGGGGGGCTGGTCCCCGCCTGGGCTGTGCAGATGCGGACAGTGAGCGCCCCTCCTGCACGCTGTCACCGAGCCCTGCCTGGCAGCCTTGGGTTC
>NW_012152852.1:175411-182123 GCF_000956105.1 Propithecus coquereli | reverse complement strand
ATCCCGCACTCGTCCCCACCGCCTCTACATCCCGCACTCGCCCCCACCGCCCCCACATCCCTCGCTCACCCGTCCTCCCACGGCTCTCCCGCAGCCTCCTCAGCCACCAGGATGTCGTATTCTTCCGCCGCGTACTTCTCCCAGTCCGAGAGCTCTGGGCCGTCGCTGTCGCTCTCCTGGAGAACGCATACATGTCACGTGGCGCAGGCGGCGTGGCCGAGGCGAGCCCGTGTGCCCCACGACACTCACCCTGAGCAGGCAGACCTGCTCTTTCTGCTCGTGGTCCAGGTACTTCTCGATGTTGAAGAACGTGTCGAAGAAGACGTTGGCGAGCTTGCACTGCTTCAGGTCGCGCAGCGTGATCTTCCCTGCAAGGCAGCAGAGCGTGTGAAGGACACACGGCTTTCAGAGCTGTGCACGTACGTGTGGTGGCGTGCGGCAGTAACATGGCGGCAGGATGCTACGTGCTTGGACGCCGCCTGACTTGTACAAAAAGGGACACAGAGGCGGTTCTGGGCGTGGACTGGAGCGCACACGGCCTCAGGCCTGGGGCCCATGTGCCTGGAGAACGAGCGTCGACAGGACACAGCTCGGGACAGAGGGAGGCGCCGGCCACTAGGGGGCGTCCGTGGACTTGAAATAACAGGTGCTGATGTGGCTGGGGAAAGTGCCGGAACACACACAGGGAAAATCCACAGCTCGGGACAAGAGGCGGCCCCTGTCCCCGTCTCAGAACGAGTCCCAAAGTTAACCCCCAGACCCACATTGCAAAACACAAGAAACATAGAGCACAAAACTGAGATGGCGGAGTTCGGGGAGGGTCCCCCGTCCCTGCAGGGACTGAGTTCGGGGAGGGTCCCCTGTCCCTGCGAGGACCGAGTTCAGGGAGGGTCCCCCCTGGTCCCTGCGGGGACTGAGTTCAGGGAGGGTCCCCTGTCCCTGTGAGAACCAAGTTCGGGGAGGGTCCTCCCTGGTCCCTGCAGGGACTGAGTTCGGGGAGGGTCCCCTGTCCCTGCGAGAACCGAGTTCAGGGAGGGTCCCCCCTGGTCTCCGCGGGGACTGAGTTCAGGGAGGGTCCCCCGTCCCTGCGGGGACCGAGTGCAGGGAGGGTCCCCCCTGGTCCCCGCGAGGACCGAGTGCAGGGAGGGTCCCCCTGGTCCCCGCGAGGACCGAGCTCACGGAGGGTCCCCTGTCCCCGCGAGGACCGAGTTCAGGGAGGGTCCCCCCCATCCCTCTGGCCTGAGAGGGACTCGGGGAACACACGGGGCCGGGGATCCCTGCGCCGCGTCAACACAAAGTCCGTGACAGTCCCTGAGTGGCAGCGACGTCCTCGCAGTGGGAGGTCCCCGAGTGAGAGCAGGCCGTGTCCTGGTGCTGCGTCCTCACGAGCCCAGCGGGGACGGCCCTCCCTCCCCGCAGGCCCCTCCCACGGCGCTGTCCCCTCCCCGGTGGCACCTTCGCTCCGGGGCTTGACCAGGTCCAGCATCTGGCACAGGCAGTCCTGGAAGGGCAGGGCCTCGATGGCCATGCTGTCCAGGCGCCGGCACTGCTCCTCGTAGAAGTACTCCAGCTCGAACATGGACAGCGCCCCGTCCCCGTCCAGGTCCATGCAGCGGAACCAGTACTCGATGCTGCGGTCACATGGCTCCGTCAGCCCGGAGTGGGGACGGCCCTGCCCCACGGGGACCCGCTGGGGACAGCCCCTGCCCGTTCCCCTCCGCAGGGCAGCCCCGCCGGGCGTCACGGACGCGGCCTGTGACCCTTCCACCGAATACACACCTGGTCGGGGTCTTTTTGTCTTCTTCAGAGATCAAAAACCAGACAAAGTCGGCGTAGCTTATTTTTCCTTCTTTCTGTACTTTTCTGCCTCTGGGTTTGGGGCCGGGATGGAGAGACAAAGACGCCCGTGAGGGGAGGGGCAGGAAGGGTGTGGTCCCTGCCCACGCGCTGGCCAGAGGAGCCTCACGGGTCCCCGCCCTCCGGAGCTGTGTGGCCAGGGAGGGGCTCCCGGGCCCCGGTGGGGTCAGAAGTGACCACGTCGTCACGGCCACCTAAAGGCCTCAGATGCTGCCCCTGAGTCGCACTGACGCCCAGGGCCTGACAGGGGCCTCTGATGGGGCCTGTGCTGTCCCCTCCCTGGGGGCCACACCTGATGGGGACAGATGTCCCATCATTTAGCACCTCGTGTGACAGAGCTCAGCCATCCCTCCCTGGGGACCTCACGTGACAGAGCCATCCCAGTCCCAGATCAGCAAGTTCACGGTGGCGGGAATGAGGAGGTCTGGGCTCTCGCCCGGGCGCTCAGCGGACTTCGGGAGGCAGAGGACGGAGACCGAGGCGCCCGGCCGTACGTACCGCGTCACCGCTCCCGAGAAGATCCTGTCGATCATCTTGGCAGAAATGGCTGCGAGGAGAGGTGGGCTCGTGAGCGGGGACACGGCGGCTCCTGCCGACACACGGCCTCGGAGCAGAGCCCGGGACGGCCGGGTCTGACGTGCTCGGGGGTCCCTGGGACCCGCTGTCCAGACAGGGCCCCCCCGCCCTGCGTGTTCACAGCCTTTCCCGCTGCCGGGGCCAAACCCCAGGTCGGACCCAGAGTGGAAGCTGCCGGGGGCTCCGGGTCAGGTTCGTGAAGAGCAGAACAAACGCGCACCCACATCTCAGACGCTACTCAGCCCCACACGCCTCACTCAGCCCCACATGCCCCCCCCCCCCCGACTACATTGACGGGAACAGACGCGTCTCAACCAGAACTCGACTGAAATGAAGTCAAAGGCACCGTCTGGGGCAGCGCAGGTCCCCACGGCGCAGGGACGCGGACCACGGAGCCGAAACCACAGGGTTCCTTGTCCCACCTCCTGCGGGCTGGAACCTGAGGTCAAGGCGTCTCCTGGGTGTGTGGACGCCGTCTTCTCCCTGTGTCCTCACGGGGTCGTCCCTCTGTGCGTGTCTGTGTCCTCATCCCCTCTGCTTATAAGGACACCAGTCCTGCTGGATCAGGGCCCAGCCTAGTGCCTCAGTTTACCTTACTCAGCTCTGTAAAGACCCGTCTCCAAACACAGCCACAGTCTGAGTCCCGGGGGTCAGGGTTCAACGTATGGATTTGGGGGGACACAGTTCTGCCTGTGGTAAACACTATACCCGTGAGATGGGGAGATGAAGACAGTCTGTCCCCCACCCCTGACTCATCCTGCCTTGGTGAAGTCTCTGCCGATGAGAAATGACTCGAAGCTGTTGTGGCCTGAACTGTGCCCCCCAAAAACACATGTCGTGAGCCCTGGTACCTGGAAACAGAACCTTATTTGGAAATACAGTCTCTGTAGAGGTAGTTAATGAAGAGTCTTGAGAAGAGACCATCCTGGATTAGGAGGTCCCTAAACCCAGTGACAGTGTCCTCCTAAGAGACAGCAGAGGAGACACAGACGCAGAGGAGAAGCCACGTGGAGACGGAGGCAGAGACTGGAGTGATGCGGCCACAAGCCCAGGGACGCCTGGAGCCCCCAGGAGCCAGAAGAGGCAGGAAGGAGCCTCCCCTGGAGCCTGCGGAGGGAGTGCGGCCCCGAGACACCCGCGTCTCAGACTCCTGGACTCGGAGGGGATGAATTCTTGTGGGTCAAGCCCCCAGGTTTGTGCTAGTTTGTTCCGGAAGCCGCAGTGGAAGCAGCAGGGCTGACTCAGACCGCCCTAGCGCAACAACATTTGGAAACAAGAACACGTCAAAGGAAACACAACCTCACGCCACAGAGCCTGCTCTGAGCCACGTGTTCTCTGTCTCAGCGTCACGGGGACGACCCCTCTGGGTTTCTCGGGGTAAAGAAGGAAAGCGGCCCGTCAAAGCAGCCTAATCGGCAATCCAAGTGGATTGTTCCAGAAGCCTCTCGCTGTGCTCTGCCCTGTCCTGGCGGCCAAGACTCTGGTCCCCGCAATGACCAGTGTCCTGGGGACACATGGGTCCTAGAGGCCACCACCGGCTCAGGCCACGCTCTGACAAACAGCCCCACATGTCGCCCTGACGTCAGACCGCCAGTGGACGCGACAGGAGCTCGCAGATGTGAAGCTGGAGCCGGTGTGGGGGATTCACGGAGATGCAGCCCCGATTCGGGGGTCCCAGCTCTATCCGCGCTGCGCTCAGCCCCCCATGGCTGTGCACGTCTCGCTGACCGTAAACCACGGGGGCAGCGTGCACTGCGGGGCAGACCGAGGAGAGCCGCGCCTGTCCGAGTGTCCACACACTGCGCCCACGGGACGGCCACTCGGGGACGCTTGTCCCACGGCCAGTCCCGGAGAGATGCAGACGGAGCCTGTGATCAGGGAACCCCACGGCCAAGGCCGGGCACGCCCAGGAGAGCTTAGAAAGACTCTCGTGAACGTGGTAGTTTGAAAAACGAAACATGCAGATTAAAGGGAATCCTCGGGAAAAGCAAAAACCGAGACGCGCGTTGAAATTTTAGTTGATTTCGCAAACCTCGAAGTTGACCACTCACAAAGGGAGGAGGTGACTCTCTTTCGTTAAAAAAGTGAAAAACACCATTCACGCTGCCCTGAACTGCTATCACCACGCCAGCCGGCGTCTCGGGGCTGGGATGCTGAGAGCTTGCCACGGCCTCTGGGCTGGGAACGAGAACCTTCCGGGAAGGTGTCTCCACACCAGCGTCCTAACGATGAAATTCCTGTGCCCAACTGGGTCCCAGGCTGGGTTTCGGGGCCCACGGCCGGCGCTGACCCTCACCCCACCTCGCAGAGGGCCCCACACATATGCGTGGTGTCCAGACACGGACACGGGCCTCGCCCACACACACACACACACACACACACACGTGGTGCCTGGATACAGACACGGGCGTCGCCCACACACATGTGCTCAGACACAAACATGGGCCTTGCCCACACACACGTGCCCAGACAGGGACACGGGCCTCGCCCACACACACACACGTGGTGCTCGGATACAGACACGGGCGTCGCCCCCACACACGCAGTGCCTAGACGCAGACACAGGGCAGGGAAGGGGAGGAGAAGGCTCAGGGCAAAGAACCCCGCGGAGGGCCGGAGGACGACGCGCGCCGCATCCGTGAGCCCCGGGTGCGTGCTCACCGTGGTCGCGTGCTCACCGTGGTCGTTGTGCCGCGCCAGGTCCTGCGCGTCGATTAGCAGGTCATGGTCCGTGTCCAGCTCCCAGAACTTGCAGTAGATGACGTAGAAGTGCTCGTAGGAGAAGTACTCGGTCAGCTGGTTGATGTCCGCCTCCTCCTCCAGCAGGGCCACGTTCTGCGGGGGGGGGGCCGAGGACGGGGCGTGACGGACGGGCCTCCGTGGTGGAGGGCGCCCGAGCCCGGTGTCGCCATGCGCAGCGGCCCGGCCGTGGCAGCTCGGGGTGGATCAGGAAGGGCCGGCTCCCACGTCAGGCAGCGTCCGGCTCCCACGTGGGCAGGTGCCGTCCGATGCCACTGCGCGCTCACAGTTTGGGGTGTCAGGGGGACACGCCCGGGGTCCCGCGAGGAGGGAGGCTGCCGCCTGCCCCGGCCACCCACCTGCAGGAAGGTGCTCCTCCGCAGCTCCGCGCAGGTGATCCTCCCCGACCAGGACCTGTTGACCGTGTAGAATATCCTCTGGATGACCTGCGGGAGGGGTGTCAGCCGTGGGGCGGGGCGGCGGGCGGGCGCAGGCCCCACTGCAGGACCCTGACGCGACAGAGCACACCCCCATCGCGGGAACGGCCACCGGGGAGGCAGGGTGGGAAGATGGAGACACGGCGGGGCAGCCACGCAGCAGCCACGCCAAGGCTGACGGGACGGGACGGAGGCCTCGCCTCGGGGCTGCGGGGAGGGTCCGAGTGGGCCAAGCTGTGGGAGAGGCTCCCAGGCCTCGGGGTGTCCTGACCGCACGGCGCTCAGTGCAGGTCTCGGTGACGCTCCCACACTCCGCACAGCGGGGACAGGAGCCCGGGACAGGAGGGAGCCCACGCTGGGCTGGGGCCTCCTTCACACCCTGCCCTGGACACTGGCCCAGCTTGTAAGTTCACCTCCGCGGGGAGAGGACGGGCCAGGGGCCCTCGTGACCCCACAGACGCAGGCCCGGCCGGGCCACAGGACCCTGTGCGAGGTGCTGGGCAGGTCGTCACCTTCCGTCCCAAGACATCACCTCCCTGTCTTAGGTTATCACCTCCCCCCTCCCGGGATGTCACCAATGTATGGCCCTAAGACGACGCCTGCCCTGTCCTCGCTGAAGGCCACCTGCCCTGTCCCCATCCCGCTGTCACTGGCCCCATCTTCCCGTCACTGCGTAACCGGCCTCACTGCAGCCGGCCGCCTGGCCCGGCCTCTCCCCACACGGCAAGTTCCAAGTCGGGGAACTGACCACAGCAGGGCTTCAAAGGAGGCCCCACCCCAGCGTGGGCTCGCTCCTGTCCCACGCTCCTGTCCCTGCTGTGTGCAGCGCAGTGTGTCACCGAGACCTGCGCTGAGCCCTGCACGGTCAGGACACCCGAGGCGCGGGGCACAGTGACATCACAACCCTTCCCCCACCCCCGCCGCCACTCGCACAGCGCAAACAGCACTGAGGACGGGGTTGAGGAATCCACCCCCTCCACTGAAGTCCGGCCACGGTTCACTCTGCAAATCACAGGGCAGCTGTGCTCCCGCCCACCTCAGAGTCCTCCCTCCCCACAGGGCGGCCGTGCTCCCGCCCACCTCAGTGAGTCCTCCCTCCCCAC
>NW_012152852.1:168199-173830 GCF_000956105.1 Propithecus coquereli | reverse complement strand
CAGCCTCACCTGGGAAGGGGAGGAAGGCGTGTGGTGTGGACGCAGGAAGGTGGGTGGCGTGGACGCAGCCTCACCTGCAGGAAGGGGACGAAGTCCTCCTGCACCAGGTAGTTGCAGCCGGGGTTCATGAGCAGGTGGACGAACTTGGCGGCATCGTCGTGGCAACCATGCAGGACTCTGCAACGACACTGAGGATTCGGTGCCCTCCCCGCGCACAGCTGCACACAGGCCCCTCCGCGGGTGCAGGGGCGCAAGGACGGGGCCTCGACGGGCGGGGAGGGGACGATGGCTCCGCCAGGGCCCCGCCTGCAGCGCTAGTTTCTTCTCGCTGTGCGGCTGCACAGCGCAGGGCCCAGATCAGCCGGCGCTGGGCACTAGCAGGACCCGGGGACCCCTCCACCCCCACCCCCGACGCCCACTCCCTGTGCCCCGGACTCACTTTCTCCACATGGCGACGAACTTGTGCACAGACACGGAGCCCGTGCGCTCTCCGCCGGCGCCGCAGAAGAGAGGCGCCTTCCAGTACAGCGGGCAGCCGCAGGCCTGCGGCACGAGAGGCAGAGGAGGGCGTGAGGGGGACCCGGACACCCCGCAGCTCCCGCCGCAAACCGCCAGCTCCGAGCGACACCCCGCAACCCGGACCTCTGCCGGGGAAAGACCTGGTGCGGCCCCCACGCCCCAGCACGGCAGGGGCAAGCGCGACTGGGCCAGAAAACGCAAAGTCGGCCCTGCTCCTGGACGCGAGGGTGCTGCTCTTTCCAGCCTCTGCAGGAGGCCCCGGCAAACGGTCCCTCCGCTGAGCGCAGAGACAGCGAGTCTGCGCCCATAGCCAGCGGGAACTGCGGTCCCCACGATTGTAGAAACGACGCAGCTCACTGCCTGTCGCCCGTTCTCGAAGGACTACGTGACCACGTAAGCAGAAACTATCCTGGACGTGACAGTAACGAAAACATCGCACGTCAGAACTCGTGGGTCACGGCCACGGCCACGGCGGCGAGCTGTGGCAGGTCCACGGCGTTAAAGGCCTGCGTTAGAAAAGGAGGTGGGCAATAAAGGGCGGGCATGAAAGAAAAAGAAAGCGAATGTTCAACAGAGAAAACCCACAAACCCCAAAGTCGACGTTTGAAAACTTTTCAAAAAATTGATTGACATTTAGCAAAAGTTCAAGAACAGACGAAAGAAAACACAAATCGCCGCCATCGACTGTTACCGCAGAGTCTGCGAACACCAGAGAGACAGTCAGTGGACGCTCATGTGTGAGTTTGCAAATAAACCGGATGAGTCTGGTGGAGGACACTGATTTCCTGATCAACACGTGTAACCAAGACGACGCACGCAGAAAACCTGCACGGCCCTGCATCTCTTCCTTTGGGAAACCCACACGGAAAACTTTCCCCACAAGAAATCCCAGACCCAGAAGCCCTCGCCAGTGGGTTCCACCGAGTGTGTAAGGGAGAAATCCCGCTCGCACTTCCAGACAACAGGAACACGGGACATCTCCCAGTCTCGTCTGGAGGCCTGTGTGTCCCTGACAGCAAACCGGCAAGGACACGGGAAATCGCAGGCCGGTTGTGGCTCAGTGACACACAGTCACACACAGAATGCACATTACCATAGTCACTGCGGCTGCATTTAAAAATTCAAGATAGGTCGGGCGCGGTGGCTCACGCCTGTAATCCTAGCTCACTGGGCGGCCAAGGCGGGGAGGATCGTTTGAGCTCAGGAGTTCGAGACCAGCCTGGGCAAGAGCGAGACCCCGTCTCTACCAAAAATAGAAATTAGCCAGACAACTGAAAATATAGAAAAAACTAGCCAGGCGTGGTGGTGCATGCCTGTAGTCCCAGCTACTCGGGAGGCTGAGGCAGGAGGATCGCGTGGACATCACACAAGACCCTAACAACGTGGAATCTCACGACATCACACCAGTAACCTTGGTGACTCGGACGAAACACAGACACGTGGAGGACGGAGACCGCCAAGGCTCACTCAAGAAAATGCAGACAGCTGAGTCTGTTAAAAATTTGAAATCGTGGATAAAATCTTCCCCACAGAGAAGACTCCAGTCCCAGGTCACTGCGCTGCCGAATTCTACCAAACATTCCAGTAAAAGACGATAAACGCCAGTTCTAACCGACGGCTCCAGCAAAGAGAACAGGAGAACGGTTCCCGGCCGGCCCCGAACCCCCAGCCAGAGCGCGGCTCAGTCGGTCCAGTGTCTACGGGACTGCAGAAGAGGAGACACAGGCAGACAGCACCCGATGAGACTCACGCATCCGCGATTTCAAAGTGTGACATAAAGAAACTCTCGGGAAGGCAGGACCACAAGGGAACATCGTCCTCCGTCTGCCTCAGGACGCTGAGCCGCACGACAGACGTCCCCAGAGATGTCCCCGCCAGCCAACGAGTCAGGAAGGAGGACACATGGGAAGGGAAGGGAAGGGTCCCACTATCCCCTGGGAAGGTGACACGACCGTGCACCAGGCACCAATGGAACGGACGGAGCCGCAGTGTGAGCTGAGGTCGTCACGGAGGCAGCGCCCACCACAGAGAAGGGCAGTCCCGCTGACACCAGCCGTGAACGTCCCCGCCGAGGTAAAGCCGCCGTCCGCAGCGTCATCAGAACCAGGCGCCGCGTGGGTGTGAGCTCTGACGGGAGGTGACCTGTTGCGCACGGCAACGCCCCGGAGCAGCAGCGCAGACGGGGAAGACTCAGGTTATGGGGGAGCTCCTGTGCCCCCCAGGCGGACCCCGCAGCACTGTGGGGGTCTCGGTTTTCCTAAATGATCTGCACGGACCACACGCTCCCAATCCCACCGCGGTGGAACTTTCTGGTAGAAACGGAGAAGCCAATTCTGAGGTTCCTAGGCAGGAATGTGACCTGGGGCAGCCGCCGCGGGAGAGCAGGGACGTGCCTCGGAAACCGCAAACGGAGCTACTGAGGACGTGGCAGTCCCGCCGCTGGGTACGGTCACAGGTCCAAAGAACCCTCCGGAAGGTCTTGGAGAGGCGTCTGCACCCCCATGTTCACTGCAGACAAATGGCACAAAGAGCCCAAACGTCCACCGACAGAGGCGGGTGAAGGAAGCGTGCTCTGTGCGCACAAAGGCTCACGGCGCCTCGACCAGGGGAAGCCGCCACAGCGCAGAGCGGCCCGGAGCGCACGCCAGGCCCAGGAGGTGAGTTCTGAGTGATCTCACGCACGAGGCGCCTGACACCGTCCGACTCATGGCAGCAGAAACAGGATGGCGTTTACCGGGGACGGCACGGGGAGGGAACGGGGACCTGCTGTTCGTTGGGTGCAAAGGCTCGGTTACGCGGAACAGGCCCAGGGCCGCGAGAAACGGCGCCTGCAGGTGGAAAACCCACGAGCACTTAAAACTTAGGAGGGCAGATGTGACGTGACATGTTCTTACGCACACACACACACACACACACGCACACGCACACGCAGAACGACACAGGACACTTCTGCAGGTGGCGGGTGTGTTTGCCGCCTCGCCTGCGGCGACAGTCTCCCGGTGTCCGAGTACGCGCAGACGCGTCAGATCGCGACATGAAACGCGTGGAAGGTTTTTGTGTATAGATCGTAGCTCAGTAAGGCTGTGAAAAACAAATAAAAATAATGTTCTCACGGCAGTGCCAAGAAACGGAGGCAGCCTCCCCACTCCTGAGAAAGAAGGAAGGAAGAGGCAGGCAGAGCGAGCCCGTCTGACGTCAGCGCGTCCTGCGTGGCGCAGACGACGCGGTGCCGCATGGGGGATGGACACGCGCCCGTCACAGCGAACAGCTCCGGCAGCTGCAGAAACACTGTCCATGGACAGGAGAACCTGCCGCACGGCTGTGTGACACGCGCTTCGCCTGCACTCCCTGAGCAGCACACACGTGACGGCAGCAAAACCACCCAGTCCTACACACGGGCACACGGTCCGAGCCATCAGTCACCGGGAAATGCGGATTAAAACGACAACGAGATCCTTCCACGTGCCCATCAGAACGGCCACGATCAAAGAGGCGCCGCACCAGGCACTGGTGGGGACGCGGCGGTGGGAGCCCTCGCGCACCGATGGTGGGGACGCGGCGGCGGCAGCCCTCGCGCACTGCTGGTGGGGACACACCCTGGTGCGGCCACCGCGGGAACAGGCCACGGTGCCCCAGTGAGTTACACCCAGAGTCACCACGCGGCCCGACAGCTGCTCTCGCAGCGCCGTGTGTACACACACACACACACACACACACGCGCGTGCCCTGAAAAGAGGGACTCGAGGAAATACTTGTGCAAACGTTCCCACGAGTCCCGACACCCAAGAGGCGGGAGCGATCTGTGTCCGCTAACGAGGGAGGCACGGGCAGGACGTGGTGTGCACGCACACGCGTGGTCACCACGCAGCCGTGACGATGCCCTGACACGTGTCACGACCCGGATGGACCCTGACGAGAAGACGTGGCGTGGAAGAAAACATACGCGGGAGGTCGCGTGTCATGTGGTCCATTCACGTACAGGAAAAATCCAGAACGGGCCGGTCCCGAGAGACAGAAACCAGGTCCGTGATGCCCGGGCTGGGAGGGGACGGGGAGCGGCGGCTAACGGGACGAGGCCTCCTTCTGGGTGATGAGAATGTTCCGGAATAAACGGTGACGATGCTCACGCAACACCACACGTGCAATAAATGCCTCTGAATTGTGTATTTCGAATGGTTAAAACGGTGAACTGTGTCATGTGAATTGCACCGCAGTAAACAGACGCCCGTCCTGTGATTCTGTTTACAGAAAATTGTAAAACTCCAAGCTCGTTTGTCCGCGGTGACCGAAAGGAGACCCCTGGTAGCCTGGGGTCGGGTGGGGACGTATTAGGAGGCAACAGGGTTTAAAGGACGTTTGAGTTTAAGGGAGGCTGGAAACACCTCCTGTCCCGACTGTGTCGCTGGTTTCGTGGGCGCTCACGAACGTCAAAGCTCATTACATTGCACGCTTTCCACGTGCCGGTCATCCCACCTCAATTATACGTCAGGAAAGTTGTCAAAAAGTAAAAAGATACACTGCTGAAAAATGCACACATAGTCAGGTGTTCAACATGCTCATCAGGGAAACGAAAAGCTAACAGGACACGTCTACACACGCTGCAGAACGGCTAAAATTTAAAAACAGCGTCAACACCAAGAGCCGCGGAAGGGGTGGTCTCGTCCACTGCTGGCCGGACACGCGTGGCGGGCGGCCACGCTGGACAACGTTCCTACAGTTCCTTGTGAAACTGAACACAGGGCCACCAGGGATGTACCCCACAAATATACACGACTGCTATTTGTCCATGAAAAATAAAGTTAAAAATTAAACAGCATATGGTAGCGAAAGATGTCAGGAACCAACAAGAAACTGCACGACTCCACTCGTGTGACATTCTGGAAATGCAACGCCACAGCCGCGGAAGCACGGCCGCCGCTCGCCCGGGCCGGGCGGGAAGGGGACACCCGCCGCAGGAGGCGGCGCGGGGAGGTTTGGGGGTGACTGGTGTTCCATGTCGTTGCTGCGGCGTGTGCATTTACCAAAATGTTTCAAACTGGTGAACGTTAGTGTGTGTAAATCATATCCCAATAAAGCTGAACAAACACAGCGTTCGATTGAAGAGGCTGGAAA
>NW_012152852.1:159168-166228 GCF_000956105.1 Propithecus coquereli | reverse complement strand
GCAGAGGCCTTCTTTTCTGGGGGGATGTAAATGTCCTGCAGGTGAGCGTGGGGATGGCCGCACAGCCCTGTGAATGTTCCAGAAACCACCGAGTCGCCCACTGTCGACGGGTGAATTGCACGGTGCGTGAGTCACGTCCCAGCTGGGCTGTCACACAAAGGAAGAGGGCACCCTGATCCCCGGAGCCGAGAGCAAAGGCAGCAGGGGAAGCCACGCCCAGAACGTAAGAGACTCTACGTGAAGAGGAGGGAAGGGGAGTCACCCCGCCCACCCCCGGAGCGACACGGAAAAGAGAGGAACACACGACAGGCAGAGGAACCCTGAGAGCTGGATGGGGCTCGGGGAGCAGGAAGTCACGCGCCCCGTGGGGCTCCCACGTGGGCATCACGGAAGCACCTGGCGTGATGAGGGGCTGAGACTGTTCTCTGTCGCAGCAATCCGTGACCCAGCGCCGGGCGCTGGAGAAACTGGCACAGAACACGGGTGACACGTCCCGCGAAACACACACACACAGCCAGTGGGGAAGGGATGTGAGAGTCGTGGCGTGTTCCTACCACAAGATGGTGCACGGAAGCCAAAATGAATGAGCTACACCTACACGCCTTGACACGGACAACCGTGAGACACACGGCTGAAGGGAACAACCAAGCAGTGAGCAACACCCTTGTGCGGCAGCATTCGGGCCGAGTTCGGAAGCTCGCACGCGTGTCCCCGCAAGGGACGGTAGGTCCAGGTTCGCTGTGCTCAGCAGACGCCACCTGGAACGGGGGCTGACGCGGGTCAGGGAGGTGCAGAGAAAGGCCTGAGCCTTCCTGACGCCTTCCGGAAGCCACGAGCATCACGATGGAGGCGGGTCTGTGCTCTTCAGCACCTCAGGATGGAAACTGGAGCAAAAGTCCTCGCTGTGTTTTGGAGTCTCAAGAATTTAAGTACGAATCAGATTACAAACCTCTAAACATGAGCATAACCATGGATGTACACACGTCCCATGGTCACATATGTGACATCCCGGCCTCCGCCGAGGGCGACACGAGCTGCAACACGCGCGCGACACCCACCTTGGCCACGAGGCCCATGTTCTCCATGGTGGCCCTCTCGTGGGGGAACTGCGCAAAGGCCCTCTCGATCTTCGCGATGACGGCGTCCACGTTCACCGTCTCCTTCGGGCGTCCCCGCGGGAAGTAGAAGGCTGGAATGCTTTGGCTCGCGGCGGGCGGCAGCGGCTCTTCCTTCTTCGTCTGCACCTGAGGAACGCAACACGCAGAACCCGTGAGAACCAGAGGCCGCCACGCAGCTTCCCCGCACAGACACGCAGGAACACACGGGGGACCTGTCTAGAGTCGAGCGCAAGTCCAGAGGGCGCCAGACGATCGCCGGAGGCTGACGCGACACTCGGGACTCCCGTGCAGAGGCCGCCTGCCCACGGGAGGCTGCGGGACCCTGAGCGGCCGCTACACCAGATCGCTGAGCCTCCCCCTCCTGCCTCAGTGTCAGCTGGGGGACCAGGATGGCCGAGCGCCCCAGGGTCTAGGCAGGACCCGCTCCGCTTCCTGTGGAGAAGCCACCCTGGGACCCCCCCCTGGGAGGTGCAGGACCAGCGCAGGGCCGTGGACGGGGAGGTCACTCGGTGTAGCACTGTGGACTGGGGCTGGGGACCGGAGGCGGGAGGAGGACACTTGGCCTGGGACTGTGGCCAAGGTGGGGTCACTCGGCACCGGGCCACGGGCAGGGGCTGTCGCTCGGCACAGGGCCGTGGATGGAGAGGGTCGCTCGACACAGGGACGCACGGTTGGGCTGCCCCCCCCCCCCAACCGCCTGCAGCTGGACCCTGGGCTCGCTCTCCCACCCGAGCACCTCCCAGAGAACAGGACACGCATCTACCCCCGGCCTAGAAGACGGGTCTCGGCCCTGCTGTCTCATTCCTGCCAGGAAGAGCACAGGCAGGGATTGGCCGCACAAAACCAATGCTGACCCCGTAGGCGTCTGACTCTGAGCTGCGTGAGTTTCTGCCACGGCTTCCGAGGACACGCGGGTCTTAGGACGCCCGCCTGGCTGAGGACCCGCCGACGGGCTGTCGGTTACGGGTGGGCACGGCGTGCTCTGCGTGCAAACACAGCTGGGTTCTACATGTCCCGAGTGGAAGTGACCGTTCGGTCAAACCACGTAAAAGGCCTATTGGCGGCCGCGAGCCGGGCACCACGGGGCCTGGCAGGAGGCCCACCGAGACTGCTTGGTGGCTGTGCTCGATGACCTCCGTGCCCACCCCGAGAGCGCCTTCCCCGCACCAGAGACAGGTACCCTGGGACGTGCGTGGCTCAGAGACGGCCACGGAGACCCCACGTGGGCCGGCCCCACCAGGGAGCCATGGAGCACAGCCAGCCTGCGGCCCTCGCGAGCCGTGGTCCACACCCCGGGAGACAGACGGACATAGGACAAGTGCCGGCACAGCCGAGGCAGGGGGAGGGTCGGCATCACGGCCCTGCTGGGAGTCACACAGCCAGGCCCCTGGCAGAGCGGAGTGCCCGGTGTCCTGGGGACAGCCATGCCCGCCAGGACTCGCAGCACCCAGCAGGCAGCAAACTGCTGTCACCAGGTCTATAATGTGGGTCCAACACACGCTCAGCGGGCTACGGTGTTCACGACGTGTCTCCAACACCAGCGAGGTGGATGTTATTATCTCAGCCCTGCGACAGGGGAAACCTCCTGGCTCAGTCCACAGCCTGAGCAACAGTGCCATGCCCCCCTCAGTGACACATGAAACAGTGCCACGTGCCCCTCAGTCACACCTCAGACACGGGGACACACCCCCTCAGTCACACAGTCTGATACAGGCCTGTGTCCCCTCAGTCACCCTATCAGACAGGGGCCACGTCCCCTCAGTCCACGTGTCAGACGTGGCGCCGTACCACGACAGAGGTGGCGCGTGGCTGATGCTCAGGGATCTTGTGTTACGGGAGAGCCCCGCTGGGTCCTGCGTAGCTCAGGGAACGCCATGTGGACGTGAGCCTGGTGACCGTGGCAGGCAGGTGAGACGCTGGCCTTGGGCCACGAGACCACGGCAGGCAAAAACCCAGCAGCGCGGCACCGAGTGCAGCGGTCACCTCTGCCGCGAGGCGGGGGGCCAGGTGAGGGCCAGACAGAGCGAGGACAGGCACGGCCTGAAGAGCTGCCAGTCCACCCCGGGGCCAGGGACGGGCCCTTTGGCGGCTGTCGTGGGCGAGGTGGCCCTGGGGAGGCTGGAGCCGCAGACCAGAGGAGACACGGACTGGTGACCTCGGGCCAAGGTGTCACTCGCTCAGTGTGTGCTGCTGCCCCAGGACACAGCTGGGCCCGGTCTGAGCCCCAGGAAGCCCCACCCACGGGGCTGTTCAATTTCTCCAGGCCTTTTTGTCGAGGCAGGAACGGGCGCTAAGCGCCGTGACTGTCGGTCGTCGTGGCGGACCTTCTCCCTCTGCGCAGACGACGCTGGACCTCACGGCGCACCCCGCTCTCCCCCGGCACGCCCTCTCCCCCTGCGCACGCCGCCACAGCACGCAGACAAGCGCCTGCGCAGCAAAACGGACCCTGCCCTCTGTCCGTAGCCAGCGCTGGGGAAGCCACCGTCCACGCCCGTCACGCCTGGCACAGCAAGAGCGGAGACGCGGGGATCGCGCTGCCGCGACTTCCTCCTGGCAGAGCGCGGCGTCGGTTCCTCGCGAGGAAGATTTCTGTCATCCGTGACACCCGGTTCAAAGCTGCGTGTTCCAGGTTCACGCTCAGGCACGTCCTGCGGAGCCTCAGACACGCACGGAACGGACATGATGTCACCAAGAGTCTAACACAAAGAAAAGAGTCCTTTGCGAGAGCTCGATTTCCCGACTGCGCCGTGGGTGTGAGCGACAGTGCAAAGGTCAACCGCGCTCACCCCCCGACCAAGGCAGGTCGGAGCGTCCCCGTCAGACGGCGACGCTGCCCCGCGTCCACGACCGCAGACAAGCACGCGTCGGCTGGTCACGTCAGACGGGAGCAGAGACGTCGACTCCAACGTAACGAACGCACAGAGCTGCCGAGGAGGGGGCCGGGCCCTCCGTGCGGGCGTCCGGAAGGTTCTGCGTCCCGGTCCCGTGTCCAGGACTGGCTATGTCACGGCCCAGACCCTATGTACATGATGCACCACGTCACGGCCTGGTCTAGGCGCGGGTCAAACACACCCCATGTCATGGCTCCGGGTTCCACGTGCAGCACATATGACATCCCGGCCACGGCCCCACACAGCTTGTGGCCTGCTGGAGCTTGTGGTTCCCTCATGCACGGCCGCGTGGACCAGTCCTGTCCCACACGGCACAGTGATGCTCTGGACGCCCGCGCTGCTCTCACGGATAAACTCTACATCTACCGCACACGCCAGCCCCTCTCCACTCCCAGCCATGAAACACCACGGACGTGATCCACACGACGAAAGGTGCGAACCGTCAGGGAGGACTCAAGTATGGGTACAAAGCCTGAGGATCACCCTGGCTCTGCCTTGGGGAGAAACAAACCCTCCGTGAGCCTGGCGTGTCACGGGGACCTGAGTATCTAGTGATTCCATGCTGGTGTAGGCAGGGCTGGGGCAGGCCCTCTCTGGTGATGCTACCTGAGAGCTATGTGAGCCCCTCCTAAGAGGCTGTCTGGGTCCCTAGGCGCCGTGACCTGGGTGAGCACCTCCTAAGAGGGTGTCTGGTCCCTGGGTGCCGTGACCTGAGGTTCAGCAGGAGGATGTGACGCAGAGCCGCGGTGCAGGCAGCCAGGTTGACAGGGCACAGCCCTGGGCAAAGGGGAGCAGAGGGGAAGCCGGGTGACGGGAGGGCTGCCGAGGCCCCACCACCGCGGCGCCCCCCTGGAGGGAGGCTGAGGCTGCTTGGGCAGGCGGGGATCAGAACACGTGAGCAGGGACCAGCCCACACTGGCCCGCTGTGTTGGTGACGACAGGTTGAGTCACCAGGTAGGTGTGACAGCAGTGATACCACAAGTCATGGAGCCACAGAGACAGCTCCGACCTCTAACTGCACCAGAGCCAGCGGTTCCTCCCCTCGAGCCAGGACCGGGACGTGACCTCCTGAACCCCGCACTCTCGGAGGCGAGGGCCCGCTGGCCGGGAAGCTCTGGCACTAACCCCGTCAGAACATGGCTGCCCATCAATGGTCCAGTTTGAAGCCCCCCAGTCAGGCCCTGCCCAGCCAATGTTCCGGAATCCTCTCCCTGCCTCCGGAGCCAGTGCGTCTGCCCCAGAGCCCAACTGGGAGGGACGTGTGAGCCCCTCCTGCCCCCTTGCTGAGCGGTTTGGCAGCCAAAGCCTCCTCTTCTCAAGAGCGGGTGCCGTACGTACCGGCTTCTGCACACATCGGGCCCACGTGCTCTACAGCAGACACGGCGTCCGGACAGTGGGGCTCGTGCAACACGGGACGGGCACATGCGACGGGTGCGGACACAGGGCCTCGGCGAGAACCGTGCAGGGTGACGGCCGGACGCCAGATGTGGACCCACCGCCGGGGCCGGTGGTCTTGTCCTGGGCGTCAACAGAGGCTGCCTGTGGGACGGGTCGCACGTCACCCCTGCAGGGACAGCGGTGCTGGCACCCTCCTGAAGGGGTCGGAGGGAGGCGCCTGAGCACGCACACGGGCCAGGACCACGCAAGGCACGGGGGGCTGCGGCCTCCTGCACGGCCCCTCCAGCCCTTCTGCCGGGCACCCCGCTCGGCACCTCCCAGACCTCTCACTGCACCACAGCCGACGCCAGGCCAGCGCACGTCTCCCGCCCCTTCCTCGTCCAACTCTCAGACGCTCCCACCACGCTGGCACGGCTTCCCCTGGACGCCCTCCCTGGGGTCTCCGCAACCCCTCCAGGCCCAGGGCTGCCCTGTCCTCGCCCCCCTCTGAGAGGTGCCTGAGGGGTGCCCGGTGCTCGCTACCCGGGGCCGCCCCACATCCAAGCGGACGTCCCCGTCCGCGCACTGTCCCAGCTTCTCCCGAGGCAGGGACCCTCCTCCAGGCTCCACACGGGAGTCCAACCACCCACCGCCCTGTTCCCTGGGACATGCACCCATCACCCTGAACATGGTACACCCAACACGCCATCACCTACAATCCGGCATGCCCAACACGTCATCATCTAGAACCCAGTACACCCAACACGCCATCACCCACAACCCAGTATGGCCAACATGCCATCACCTAGAACGCAGTGTGGCCAACATGCCATCACCTAGAACCCAGTACACCCAACACACCATCACCTACAACCGAGTACGGCCAACACGCCATCACCCACAACCTGGTACAGCCAAGACGCCATCACGTAGAACCCGGTACACCCAACACGCCATCACCCACAACCCAATACGCCCAACACGCCATCACCTACAACCGGGCACGCCTAACACGCCATCACCTACAACCCCGTATGGCCAACATACCATCACCCAGAACACAGTATGGCCAACACACCATCCCCCAGGACATGGTATACCCAACTCGCCATCCCCCAGGACACGGTACACCCAACATGCCATCCCCCAGAACAAGGTGCAGCCAACACACCATCATCTACAACCAGTACGGCCAACACACCATGACCTACAACCCGGCACGGCTAACACGCCATCATGCGTGCAGGCAGGCAGGCAACACCCCTAACTCAGCACCACGATCTTCCCGGTTATTCACCCTTCAAAGCAAGAGGTGCATCACAATCCCCCCCTAGCCCTGCACGTCCAGCCAGATCTTTCTAGAACAGACAGATGAACGTAAGGGAAACCACTCCAAACTGGATGAAACTGAACCCAACAACATGAACACATCACGACCCAGTGGGGTTCAGGGCCGAGAGGCAAACTCCCCGGGCGCCGAGGAGACTTCGACCTTCATTGCAGCGGCAGAACCCGACACCCGCCGCCTACCGAGGCAGCGCCCGGTTTCCTGGCGGGACCGCGCCACGTCCCTGCCAGCGACGGCCAGCGGCACACGGCGGGTGCCAGAGCTGCTGCGACGACGCAGGACCCACGCAGGAGTCAGCGAGGACAGGAGGTGACCACGGCGTCCTC
>NW_012152852.1:148752-158326 GCF_000956105.1 Propithecus coquereli | reverse complement strand
CAGCTATGCACAGCCGGGAAGACCCCCACGCCTCTCACGGCACACGCAGTCCCACGTGGGGCTGCCGGATCAAAGGGGACGGACACGCGTCTGCAACTGAAAGCAGCTTTTCCTCTCCGTCCCCGACAACAGAGAGCGTCGGCGAACTCTGAGGTTTCCTATCCGACGGGACGACGGGCTCTAACAGTGACTCCAGTCTGCGGCTTTCTCACTAGGACGCAGATGGAGCAACTTCTCGTACGTTTGAGAGGCAAGAACCCTTCTTCTCTCGTGAGTTCTCCGTTCGCACGCTCTGCCCGTCATTTTTGGTCCTTTTCTCACCCACTCTCAGACCTCAGGAGTTTGGTCCTCTGTCCCCACTCACCATGTGTCGGTGTTTGGTGCACTATGTCTGTTAACACGTGTGTGTATGTGCACACGCGTGTGCCACCATTATCCTCTCATCTAACACATCACCCACAGCGATGCCACGTGTAAGGGTGAAGCTGACCACGCACCCCGTGCTTGCAAACAGACGTGGACACACACTGCCGTGGGGCGAAGACTGGGGTCTGCTGGGAGGCTCCTCAACCCTCCCGTGGCCCTCCGGGCTGCAGAGTCCTTGGAGAGGAGCGGTCCAAGCCTGGTGAGGGGGACGCACAGGCGAACCGGGCAGGACAAACTTCCACCAAGTGACGCCGCACTCAACTTTCTCAGGCTCAGCCCCGTGTCAGGGAGGAGGGAAGCGCACGGGCCGTTCCGGGCCCAGGGAGCTGCCCCAGAGCCAAGACGAGAAAGCTGAGTCCCGCCTGGGGACAGCGGGAAGGTCTCCTGCAGCCACGTGAGGTCTTCCTGACGTCACGTCACGCCGAGTTCGCGTCGCTGCAGGACCCCAAGACGGGCAGGGTGCAAAGCGATGGTTGCTGTGGCCGTGCAGAGAGAATTTAAATGTGTTACCGATGCCCCAGCAAAAACGAGACGACACAGCCTGCAGTTCGGCTGGCGTCCACCGTGCAAACACGCCCAGCCGTTGCGGGGCCCACGGCAGACGGCGTTTACGCCTGCGCATTCCGAACGCGTGAATAGCAACGGCGCTCAGAGCCACGCGTGAGGGGCCGCCATTGCCGTCCGTCAGCTCCCTCCTGAAGCTCGGTGAAGGCGTGTCTGGGAGTGGCTCCCGAATTCCAAAGAACTGGAATACAACCGCGGAAAGCAGGATTTTAACTGCGCTGAACGTAACCACATCTGGATGGTTTCCGAGGAGCCCAGGTGGGAGACTCCAGCCGTGCACAGTGACCCTGGCTCCCCGGTCAAACCAGAGCTTGCAGAGTGCTCCTCCCAGACGTTCTCGGGGTGTCCGTCACTGGGGGTCTCCAGCCGGCGGGTGTGACAGGAAGGACGTCGGGAAGGAAGCCCACCTGCCAAACTGCCGGGTTGGTGTCAGGGATTCGCGCTGGTGGCAGAGAAGAGCCCCCAGTCAGCCCCGACACGGACGCAGGCTCGCGCAGCCTGCGTACAGATCACAGCGCACCCTCTCGCCCCTTTCTGGCAGGCTGGACAGAGGACAGCCACCAATCCAACAACGTTTGGGGCGTGAAAGCCACGCACAGCACGCAGCACAGGCTGAACCCAGATCCACCCGGGGTCTTGCAGCCAGGAGGCTCCCGGGCGCAGGCAGCCACGGCGAGGCCGCCATGCGCAACGCTGCTCCACGCACCCTGCCTGGAAGGGAACGGCCGTCTGAGCTGCCGCGGTGCGGGTCCCCGAACCCACTCGTCGGCTGTCCTTGGGGACGGACACCAACACTCAACCTCTCTGCACAGAACCCTCAGAACTCCTCTGGCCTGGTCTCTGTGTCCCCGAAACAGCCACAGCTCATCTCTTCCCCTCTCGCGGCTCTGAGATCTCACCGCCAAGACCCTCACACGATGCCACTGAACAAGTCCCCTGGACGGCCGTCACCGTGATGCAGAATCGGAGACGAGCGTGCTGCCTGCCTTCCTGGGCCGCGGCCTGTGGCAGACGGAGGGGAGGGGGGAGGCCGGGAGGAGCCACCTGGGGCAGGACAGGCCCCCCAGAGCCCAGACCCCATCCACCTCAGCCTGGCCGGTGCCCGGTAAGGTCCCCCACGGTGCCACCAGTTCCCTCCCACCCATACGCTGCTGCGGGAGCAGGGGTCCCTGGGTGGTGAGTCTGGGAACCACGGACACAGTGCCCGGGGAGAGGGCTGGTCTGTGGGGGCTCCGTCCACACCCCAGCACGGTCCTGACTCGGGCCTCTCCCCCAGACACCTGCACAGGCCCTGCCTGGCCGCACCCAACACCGGCTCCGGTCCCACCTACCATGGCTGTCCTGACAGACACCGGCCACTGTTCCCGCACCGGCCCGTCACCCAGGCCCGACGCGGTAGGTTTCCCTTTGGTCCCCAGCCAGAGGAGCAGGGCCGCCCTCTACGCGGCACAGAGCAGGCCCCGGACATGAGCCGACGGAACGCACGTCCGAGTTTTACCTAAAGAGCAAAGACCACTCCCTGCGTTTCAGAACGAGAATCGGTGAACTATGGCAACACGGCGCCGTGTCTGCCCGTGTCCGAAACGTGTCCTCCCTAAAGAGCCTGTCTCATGTCCCGTGTGGGGGATCCAAGAATCAAGCCTTTCATAAACTCCCCCCTTGGGAAACGATATCGGGTCTGCGGAATTCACTCGGGGAGAGCGGAATCCTACGTGAGCTCTGGGCACCATTTGTTACGGAGACCCAGGCATCCAGGCCCACCTTCTGCTGAAGACGCTAAAAGTACCAGAGAGAATGTTTGCAGATGTCCTCCCGGGGCGTCCACAGAGGCAGAATCCAGGGGCCTCAAAGGAAGCTGCCCCCTCAGTGGGGATCCCAGGAGCCTTGACCTTCAGTGAGAAGAATGAACTAGAATAAATACCCACCCCACCCCTAACCTCCAGGAATGAAAGGAAAACTGCAGGCTTTGGTCCTGCATCAGGAGCTGGGGAAGCGGGGTGGGGACATCGCCGAGAACTTACAGCCGCAGACGACACTCACTGAAGTCTGCAAACCGAACCCATGTCACCTGCATGGTCCAAAACCCTCAAGCCACAAACTAACGTCATCCCCAGACCGGCAGCGCCCGGAAGCAGTAGGGTCTTCTTAGGGAAATCTGGGACTCAAAAAACTCCTAACACAAAGTTCCAAGAAAAATGAGTAGTTTGCAGTCAAAAATCAGCAAAATGCACAGAAATAACCCACAAGGAATGGCAGCCAGGACTCAAAGCCTTCAGACTCTCGCACTGTCAGAATATAAAAGAATTACGCTTCATTTATTTTAAAAAATAAAAAAGCAGCTTGAAAATACAAGCAAAGAGCAAGTAAAAACAAACCCAAATAAAACTTGCAGAAATGAAAACATAGAGTAACAGAAAACATACTTGCGGCTGGGCACAGTGGCTCAGGCCTGTAATCCCAGCACTCTGGGAGGCCGAGGGAGGAGGATCGCTTGAGGTCAGGAGTTGGAGGCCAGCCTGAGCAAGAGCAAGACCCCGTCTCTACTAAAAATAGAAAAATTAGGCAGGTGTGGTGGTGTGTGCCTGTAGTCCCAGCTACTCGGGAGGCTGAGGGAAGAGGATCGCTTGAGCCCGGGAGTTTGAGGTTGCTGTGAGCGAGGCTGACGCCACGGCACTCCAGCCTGGGCAACAGAGCGAGACCCTGTGTTCAAAAAAAAAAAAGACACACACACAGATGTTGGATGAGTTAAAGAGTAAATCAAACACAGTTTAAGGGACCTTAGTGAGCGCAAAGAAAGAAGTGAAGGAACTGTTTACAATGCAGCCCCAAGACCTGGAGACGGGTGCAGGGAACTGAGGTTCCCAGTGAACCCCAGCAGGACAGGAAAAGAAACCCAGACAGAGAATGAGGAAACTGGAGAACACTGAAGACGACCAGCAGGTCTGCAAAAACAGACAGAATAAAACAAAACAAGGCGGTAATCTTCAAAGCAGCCACAGTCAGACCTCCAGCCGACTTTTCGACAGCAGCGACACACACCCGGCGCGGGAGGAAACAGCTGCCAGCCTGGAACTCCGTGTCCTGTGAAGTATCTCGCAAGATTAACACCGAGACATTTTTAGACCAAAAAAAAAAAAAAAAAAGGCTGTGTTTGCTGTTAGTGGATGGTCATTCCAGGGAAAGCGGGGCGCGCGCTTCGGGGAGAGGCAGAACCAACACTCCCGAAAGGCAGGTGTCGGGGAAGCAAGGAAGGAAGAGCGAGGTCACCGGTGTTGTGCTGGAAATCCGAGCACACGAGCAGTGATAACACTGTAAGTTTAAGTCTTTAGAAAAAAAAACGAAACTCGAGACCAGAACAACAGTCCATCAGGGAAGAGGTGACGGGCTGGGGTCTGGGAGTTAGCGGGAGAAGACAGTGATTCACCGTGGACGTAGACAATGTCCAGCGTACGCAGCAAGTAGAAACGGGACACTCCAGACGAGAAGCCTTGAAGCAGGCAAAGATGGGGAGGACAAAAGGGACACAAAGATAGTGAAAATAAAGCACGTGGACGAATGGTCATCATAAATAGAGCAAATGTCCCAGTTCAAAGACAGAGATCAGCCTGGAAAAAGAAAATGACACACATTTATAACACAGACATAAGGACACAGAGGCTAAACACTTTTTTTTTTAAAAGATAAAAAAGACACAGCAAACAGTAAACCATTTACGTCGCACGGATGTAAATAGAGCGTGGCCGGCGCAGCTGCAGAACCGACATTCCTCACCGACGCAGCCACGCACGGGGGACCCGGCCGCGGGGCCGTCTCGCTGGGTTCCGAGGGGCTCAGAGGCCGCTTGCCCGACCTCAGTGCGATCAGGCATCCGTGCTAGACACGGGACTAGCAGACAGTACACGTGTGTGCACGCGTGTACACGAAACAACCATTCTCACGCAGGGCTCGGTCTTTGGAAAAACTAAGACAAACAAGGGAGCAGTCGGTTGCCAGACCGTTCCGCCCCTGATCCCACGATCCCACTCGGCATGTGCGCGACGGTGCAGGCTTCCCAGGGCACACGATAAGGACGACACCCGCCGCACCGAGGGCTATTTCCGTAGAGAGCGGAGGAGACTCACCTCGCTGAGTCATGGAAATTCCAGAAATCGCAGATACGCCCGCTGGTCTCCCAGAACACACACGGTCCTGCAAAACGTGCCCATAAATGAGTAAAAGCACCACCTTGGCGTAAAACAGGTGTCTGTCTTTGCACAGGAGCAATGACCTTTCAGGGAGCAGCTACATTCTGCGAGGAAACAGCCGGGCCACGGGTAACTGGTCGTGCACCTTCTCCAAACGCTGGTCGGACAACGTCAGTGTCCCCGGGGTGTGCCCAGGAGGGTGCTGTGACAAGCAGAGTGACTCTCACTGCAACCCCAGCCAGACCAGACACCACGGTGAAGCCACAGCACAGGAGGGGACAGCAGGAGGCCAGAGGTGCTCAGTACGGGCGCAAACCCCACAGTGTCCCAGGGGAGCCCCCACGCAGAGACACCCCACTCGAGGCCGCAGGACGACGCAGGGCATCCCCGTGGACGGCGCTGTGGGAGTTCAGCCCAGACCCACATAGCGGATTCCAGGTGAACCCGTCACCGACCCAGACGGCGGCCGCCACCCGGGAAGGAGGGAGGGAGGGTCGGCATGGCGAGCTTCCTGCTGGGCCCAGCGCTGGGGTCTCCCACGGCCGCCCCACGAGGGCCGGCAGGAGGGTCGTCAGCCACACTTGCGAAGGACAGGCTGGGTGGGCAAACAGGAGTCAAAGGTGAAGTCTGAAACGCAGGAGCAGAACTGGGACGAGAAAGCCCGGGCGGGTTACAGGCCGCCCGACCAACCAGGGGGGACTGGCATGAAGGGTCGACGCACACCGCACGGCGGTTTCACAGGTGAGCGAGCCCAGGGGTGAGCTCCCGCAGCCGGCCCCACACAGACAGGGAGCACAGGTGTGGCTGGGCGGGCGGGGCCGGGCTCCGCCCCTGCCGGGATGGCGGGACGGCGGCTGGTGTGTCTGTCCCGCATCTGCAGGACGCGCCCAGGCTGGAGCAGGGCATGGCTGACAAGCTCTGCAGGGCTGGAGGACGTGGACAAGGTCACGCCGGCCACCACGGGGGTGGGGACAGGAAGAGCCGGGTGAAGGGAGCCTGCGTCCACCACATTGTGGGCGAAGGGGGTGACGGAGGACCCCCCGGAATTCAGAGCGAGGGGAGTGCCCGGCACGTTCCTTGCACAGCTCTGTGACCACTGCCTGGCGCCAGGTCTTAGAGCAGAGCCCAGGCTGTCTCATGCAGAGGACGGCCCCACATACCAGCCAGACGACGGCCCCCACACCGGGCAGAGGACGGTCCCCACCCAGGGCAGAGGACGGTCCCCACACAGGACAGAGGACGGCCCCACACAGGGCAGAGGACGGCCCCCACACAGGGCAGAGGACGGTCCCCACACCGGGCACGGCCACCTCGCAGAGTGCCTCCAAGGGGCAGCACTGTCAGTCCCGGCAGGTGCTGCGTGGGGTCTGAAGGTCCCGGGGGACGCTGGACGGTGTACATGCAGCCAGGAGGGTCTCGGTGCCCCGGGGCAGGGCGTGGGGCTGGGGAGACTCGCCCCCCAGGAGGGCAAAGGCAGGACCAGGCGCAGCACAGCTGTCCTGGGCCGTCCATGGGAGGAGGGGACAGGGGACAAAAGGGCCAAGAGTCCCGGGGCAGGTGACGGGTGGACACAGGACAGCCGGAGCAAGGGCTGGCGGCGGGGCCCGCGCGGCCCACTCCACGTGTGCCCTGCGGCGTCCAGCAGGACGGCAAAGGTGGCGGCGTGTCTGTCAGTGAGGACGCGGGTGACCACCAGGCTGGGGCCAGACTGGGGAGGAGGGCGGAGTTCAAAGGGTGGGGTCAGAGGTTAGGAGGCTGCAGCAGCCCGCACACACCCACATGACACCACACGACACCACACTGTCTTCTGGGGGACCCGACCCCCCAGACCCGATGGCGAGTGCACGGGCTGTTCGTCCCCCACCCATGGCCGACAGCGGCCAAAACCCGCACCCGCCACGACGGGGAAAGGCAGCGTGGCGGGGGAGGCTGGCTCTGGCTCCCCCACGGAGGCCGCAGCAGCAGCAGCAGCAAGAGGTCGGCTGGAAATAGACACCGCGGGAGGGTCGGGCACAGACGAGGCCCAGCGCGGCCACCTCGGGGAGCGTCTCAGGGCGGGGGCCCCGCGCCCCACCACCTCCAGCGGGGAAGCCACGGACGTCACCGACGAGCCACCGAGGCCACGACCCCCGACAGACGGACCCGCAGTCAAATGGAGCCGGGAAAAGTCCCTTCTGCTCCCCACACTCCTCCGCAGACACCCCGATAAACCTGCAACCCACCCACCACACTTCAGAGAACACTCCCCTTAGACAGCAAACGTTCTCACCCCTAAGAGACATTTTCCGTAAAATGAAGCAACGTCCCACGAACGGAATTCCTAGCTTCCCAAAAAGTAGTTTTTGTAAAACAGAGCGTCACCCTAAAACAACTCCGACTTTCGTAAACGGGTTCTGCCTCCTTGAGTCTGGGACCCCGTAAAGGCAAACGGCTCTATCGGGTTACAATGGCCCAAGCTAAACAGCAGCAGCCACGCTGGGAGAAGGATTTCCAAATCTGCACACACCCCAGCTCATGGCAGAAGAGAAACTTTAACTACTAAACATCTGTTTCCCCATCATGTAAAACAGCTTCATCATGAGGCTGATTTCACGAGGAAGGTCTCCAAATTAGGATGGTTTTCAAGAGACTTTCCTTTAAAACACGGAAGAAATTTGAAACTTGAAACCACTGCCTACCCACTTACAGACAAAATGTGGAAGGCAGAAAAAACTCACGTTAGTGTAAAAGTGGAGGTGGGATCTTAGAAAAATTCCGGTTACAATATCAACGCCAAGCAGGTCTCTTTTTTGCCTCCAAACAGGATGGTTTGGTTCACTGGATGTTTTGGGGCCGATGAACTACTAAGCCAAGAGAAAACACAATTCTTTAATGTGCCGAATGTCCCGCGGGCGAGGTCAGGGCAAGCTACGGCCACAACCAAAACCTAAAGTCACCGGATGATACCGGGTTTGTCGAGCAAAGAGTCTCATACACGGTATTCCTAAAGCTGATGCAAAATATACGTGAGGTATAGACACAGACAAATTTAACTTCCCCGAGCATCTGTGAGAATTGAGATTGCATTTCAAAGCCAGTTAGGTACTAAAAGCCAGCCGGGCTGGGTGAGTTGTTTGCTGTGGGATCTCTCAACAAAGCGCTTTAGAAACCGAATTAGCCCGTAAGTAGGAAGGAATGCGGCCTATTCCGACAAGGAGGGGGAGTTTCGCTCGCGCGTTTACGGAGAGGGAAGACGTCCCCAGCGTTTATCACTAACAACTCGAGCTACTACTTAAATTTAAGATCTCTGTACAGATAATCCCCACAGAAAACAGGCCTTAATATGTTCACGCCACCAGCTATCCGTATTTGCAGCTGAAACTACAGGGAAAGGAGACGCTGACAGTCTTTTTAAAGAACTATTTTCCTAACAAGCTGCAGACGGCGTTGCAAAGAGAAACACCTGCTTTTCCACGGCCCCCGGGCCTCCCACCGCGCACACAGCGGATCCTGCAAAACTTTTGTTGACGCCACGCCACAGGGGACACCGGGGTCTACACCCGCGACAGGGGCTGCTGCGGGGGAAACACACACACACAGGGGAAGGGAAAGCACCCCGCGAGCACCAGAGGCTCCCCAAACCCCGTCTCAGAGGGACCCCCGCGGGACAATGCACGGACAGACAGACGGGCCGCCACCGACCTGGACCTGCTGGAAGGCCTTCAGCCGCTTCTTGAACCGGGAGGGCAGCACGAAGTCACAGCCGCGGGCCAGCGAGGCCAGCTCCTGCCTGAGGTCGGGGTCCCCGCGCAGGGACAGCTCCCTGAGCCGCATGCCGTCGGCTCGCATGGGCCTCCGGGGGCCGGGCCAGGCGCCGCGCTCTCGGGGCAGGACCAGGCCGGCGGGACAGTCCAGGCGGCGTCCAGGCTCAGCACGCTCCATGCGTCGCCGGCCAGGCGCTGTGGGGACCGGCCCTGGGCCACGCACATTCCAGAGGCTGAGGAGGGCGCATGGCGGAGGAGGGTGGGGGAGGCAGGAGGCAGCCGCCCCTCCCCGGCCCACAACTGCGCGCAGGGAGCCCGGCAGGGACGTCCGGCCGCCTGCTGTGTCTGCTGTGCTCTGCAGGGACCGGCCGCCTCTGCTCTGTCTGCTCTGTCTCCTCTCCTCGGCTGGGCCGTCCCAGGGCAGGACGGAGCTCTCTGCACAGCGACCCCGTCACGTGGCCGCCCTGGGCAGCACACAGGCAAGCCGGCAACAAGAGATCCTCCCGGAGGGAGGCGGCCAGGCAGCCCTGTCCCCGGAGACATGAAGTCCGCAGAGACAAAACTTAACTGGGCTGAAATGCAGGGCCGCCTCTGAGAGCCCCCCTCGAGCCCCCCGCGAGCCCAGAGGCAGCTGTTCCCGCACAGGGGCACCCCAGC
>NW_012152852.1:147125-148702 GCF_000956105.1 Propithecus coquereli | reverse complement strand
GACGGGGCAGACGCAGCTGTCTACACAGGGCAGGGACAGAGCCGTCTACACACGACGGGGCAGACGCAGCTGTCTACACAGGCCAGGGACAGAGCTGTCTACACACGACGGGGCAGACACAGCTGTCTACACAGGCCAGGGACAGAGGCGTCTACACACGACGGGGCAGACACAGCTGTCTACACAGGCCGGGGACAGAGCTGTCTACACACGACGGGGCAGACAAAGCTGTCTACACACGGCGGGGCAGACACAGCTGTCTACACAGGCCAGGGACAGAGCTCTACACACGACGGGGCAGACAAAGCTGTCTACACACGGCGGGGCAGACACAGCTGTCTACACAGGCCAGGGACAGAGCCGTCTACACACGACGGGGCAGACGCAGCTGTCCACACAGGCCAGGGAAAGAGCCGTCTACACACGACGGGGCAGACACAGCTGTCTACACATGACGTCCTCCCTCCTCCTGCCCCTCATTCCTCCAGGAGTGCCCTACTCCCGTCCTGCACCCCATCTTCAATAAATTCAATGCATTCCTGAGTCCCACAACTCACTTCTTCCTCCTCCAATCTCACTGCAAGGAGAGAAACGCCCTCTCCCTGCCCTGAACATCTTAGGAACTTAATTTCCACGCTAGGAACTTATCGCCTGCCCCGCAGAGCAAACAATCGTTTCACATGCACCCAAACCGCCTTCCTCACTCAAAGCAGACGTTCCGTGAACACTCCAGTCCTGAGGGAATTCACACCAAGTCAGGGGGTCAGAAAACGATTATTTACCTTAGAGTAGGACCTGGCTTTTTGTCATGGAAACATATTTAACGACAAAGTCGCGGCTCATCAGCAACCCCAATGAACAAGAAAGCCATGCGGGCTGGCAACAGGACTGTAGTTATTAGAGCCCACTTCCTGAGCCTCATTTAGTGGGAAGTTGCTCAAGGGATGGGTCCTGGGGCCATGAGCTCCTGCGGGTCCAGGCAAGTAAGCTCTGGAGGTACCTAGAGGACCTAAGCCAGTCTCCAGGGCTGCCTCCAGCCCTACGTCCCATTCTCATCCCGCACCTCCTTTCTGGAAACATTCTGCATCCCTTCCAACACATCAGAGAACCACCAATGATTTGGAAACAAACAAGCCGTCCTGGGACGGACACCAGCTTCTCGGTCAGCATCAGGGGACTGGCCACTGTGGCTGGGAAACTATTGGACTAGTAACTACCACTTCGTGATATAATTGGTGCTGTTGACCAGATGCCCAGGTCCACTCTTAAAACCTAGAACGTTATAAGCAAGTTCCACCGGGACGTTCTTAATAGGTCAGGGTTCTACGTCTACAATATGCACCAACCACACATTTTTCTATAACGTCTGGAGGCGAAATTTCATTACCTTTTTTTTTTTGAGACAGAGTCTCACTCTTTTGTCCGGGCTAGAGTGCCATGGCCTCAGGCTAGAGTGAGTGTCATGGCGTCAGCCTAGCTCGCAGCAACCTCAAACTCCTGGGCTCAAGCGATCCTCCTGCCTCAGCCTCCCGAGTAGCTGGGACTACAGGCATGCGCCACCATGCCCGGCTAATTTT
>NW_012152852.1:144267-147075 GCF_000956105.1 Propithecus coquereli | reverse complement strand
AGCAAGCTGCAAACCAGGGGTCTGCCCATACTGCCCACACCCCCTCTAGACTGTCAGCGTCTGAAAGATAGAACTAAACCACAATGGGTACTCTAATGTTTTCTTTTCAAGAATGGGAGAGTGTGGGTATTCACGCTTTTGTGTCTTCTGTGCCGTTTTACACCTTGGTAACTGCGCCTGTCTGCAATCGCAGTGAGAACGAGACAAGAAGGGGCCGTGGGAGGCGGTGGGCTCGGAGCTTTACACGAGGATGAACTAACGCTCCAGGTGCCCCCACCTTCTCCCCCGTCTGGCAGGGAAGCCGACTGCACCTGAGCCCACGCTGGACGCCGCCAGCATAAAGCCCGGAAGAGCCTGTCTGGGGACGGATTCCGGGAGAATCGCGGGTCCACTCAAAACTAAGACAGCCGTTAACACAAGCACAGCGGCAACGCGGAACAGGAGTTCAGGGTCTAGCCTGCGCTCACCGGCATGCACTGAAAAGGCCTGCAGAGAACACACTAGCAAGCTTAAGAAAAGTAGCGCAGGAGGCGGAAGAAGGCTCGCAGAAGACAGGCTTGCAGGAGTAAGACCAGTAAGCTTAAGGTTAACAGAAAAAAATAAATACAGCAAAAGCGGACCTGTTAGGTGGGATGATGTAAATGCGTATGTATGTGTCCTTGCGTCTTTAGTGATAGAAGCCCCTGACGTTTATTAATAGTTACATAGTTACACAGTTTATTAATAGTTACATAGTTACAGTTACAGTTTATTAATAGTTACGTAGTTACAGTTTATTAACAGTTATATAGTTACAGTTACACACGTCGTTCGGTCATCAGTGTCCCTGAAGGTAGTTACAGTCCCTGACTTTAACCCCCCTGAAGAGAAGGTGGCCTTCGTGTGTCTCTGCCTGTCCCTGTCCCCCTCGCCTGGCAGTTCTTCATTCATTGTTCCATTCATTCATTCATTCATTCATTCGCTGTTTAACCACGGCGTGCTGAGTGTCTCTGTGCCAAGCTAACGGGTCCCGCTCCCTGCCCCCGTGGAAAATGTGGCCGAGTGCAGAGCGCAGATTCAGACTTTGTTTAAAAACGGGAAAACACGGAAGTCCTGCAAATGAGCAGGGAGACCCGGAGCGGCCCTCACTGGCCTGGGGCCCCCGCCCAGCAGGCCCCCGTGCTGAGTGAGGCCCACGGGGAGACGACAGGTCTTTCCTTGGCAGGGGGCTGAGAACGGCCCCCCACGCGAGCGTCAGAAACACTCAGCGTTCCCTTCCCGCCTCCCTGCCCGTGTCCCGTTGGGGACGCCTGCGTTACTACTGGGGCACACTCGTTACACGTCATGGACCAACACGGACACGTTGTCATCACCTGAGCCCACAGTTCACACTGGGGTTCACGCTTGGCGGTGTGCCTCTGCGGGCTTGGAGGAACGTGTAAGGACCGGCGTCACCGTGCCAGCGTCAGAAGGACAGTGTCACTGTCCTGGAAACCCTCTGCGCTGTCCCTGCCCGTCCTGCCCCCCACTGGGACCCTCCGACTTCACTGTTCGGCCCTTCCCAGAACGTCCGTGGTGGCAATCGCAGTGTGCGGCCCGTTCAGACCGGTTTTCCCTTCTCATTCAAGCTCGCCCACCCCCAGCCCCCGCCCAGCTCTCTCTGGAACTCTCATTAGGACCACGTCCCTCTTGTCCCCTCCCCCACGGCCTACCCACCCACCTGTCCCGTGTCCTCAGCGTCACCAAGGACGCAGAAGTCTGCCTCGGACCCTCTACGTTCTGCAAACAGAGGCTGGAGGACGGGACGGGGACACGCATTCCAACACGCGGTGACATTAAAAAGTGCGGTACTGGCGTGGGAAGCACACAGGTGCACGAGTCCCACCTCTCTTGTCCAGGGCAGACGCCAGGCACAGCCCGGCCCCCGCACACCTGGGACAGCCAACTCCGGAGCGAATGTCTCCTGATCTCACCCTGAGGGTCGACCCTCAGACTGGCAAACGCCGCAGAGCAGGGGCCAGAGGCACAGCCCTCGGTCACGCAAACGCACCCTGCCCTGCCACGCTGAGCTCCTGTCGGCTCTGTGCCAGCGGCTGCCCTGCCAGCGCAGCGCCCGCACCGTGACGCTCTTGCTCACAGGTCGTGCAAGACGCCTCTGTAAAGCGCACACGGGGAACACGCACACAGACACGCCACGGTCACCGACTCCTCAGCTGTGGTCTTCACCTCCTGACGGAGCCCTGTGCCTGCACCTCCTGACGGCCCCCTGCACCCCATCTCCTGAGGGGACCCCCCTCCGTGCTCTCTGGGCTCCCCCAGCCCGGGCTGCCCTGCACGGTTCTTGGGCCTCCTGGTTCTGCCGGTGCCGCCACCTGCCCAGGATCCAGGCTGGCCCACCTGCTGCTTCCACCCCCAGCCCCAGACGCCCTGCAGGAGGACTCACCTGCTCCTGGCGGCCCCACCCTCTGCACCCGCCCTCCGCACACAGACCTCACCAGCTGCACTCTCTCTGATCACGCTGCGCCTCCCAAGGGGTCGCGTCTCCCTGCGAGGAGTACCTGCACACCGGCCACGTGCAAGGGAGCACAGAGGAGGCCCAGCCCCGTCCGCACAGAGCTGTGCACAAACCACGGGGCAGACACAGCTGTCTACACCGGGCAGGGACAGAGCTGTGCGCACACCACGGGGCAGACACAGCTGTCTACACAGGCCAGGGACAGAGCTGTGCACACACCACGGGGCAGACACAGCTGTCTACACAGGGCAGGGACAGAGCTGTCTACACATAACGGGGCAGACACAGCTGTCTACACAGGGCAGGGACAGAGC
>NW_012152852.1:139342-141538 GCF_000956105.1 Propithecus coquereli | reverse complement strand
TGCGCAGACACTCCTGCAGCATGAGCTGCGTGCCCGACTCGCTGAGCCAGCGCAGGAACAGCTCGTCCACCTTCATCTTCAGCACCGGCTGCAGCACCTTGCCGGGCGGCATGGCGGAGCTCGGCCCCCGGGCGGCCCCCGGACTCCCGCGCCCCGGCCGGACGGGCCCCGGCGCCCGAGGGGCCGCGGGGTTGTGGCGGGGGCCGGGCCCGGGAAGGGGGGCGCGGCCGAGACCGAGGCGCGGCCCGCGCGGCTCAAAGCAGCTTCAAAACGGGCGCGCCGGCCGCGCTCCCACACACGGGCGCACGCGTGCGCGTCATCGCGCGCGACATACGTCATCACCGCGGCGACGGCGCGAGTCGCCGCACGCCGGCTTCGCCGCCTCGGAGCCTTTGGTGGGGCCGACGGGCTCGGGTGAGGACGCAGACTGGGGACGCTTTCCTACTATTAAGGTTTTTAGGGGTGCGGCCCACGCCGGCGAGGCGGCCCTAAGACAGCGGAGGTGCGAGCATGCGCGGTGCGTGCCGCTGAAGCCGGGTTCGGGAGGCCGGTCTGGCGAGCATGCGCAGTACGTGCCCGCCGGGAGCGAGCCTGAGGCGGGGAGCTCTGTGCGTGGACCGGGGCGCGCATGCGCAGTGGGCGGCACTGGGCGCTCGCGGAGCCCGGAGTTGCAGTTTTTCATTAAGATGCGCGACCTCTGACCCAGAGGGCCCCGTTTGCAGCAGTTTTGATTATTGAGCAGGAATGACGGGTTGCAGCAGGACGACTTCTTTGCACACCGGCGTTCTGGGATGGGAATGAGCTGCTTTGATAATTGCAAAAATAGCAATCTCCGCTGGGGAGGGGGGGCATTATTTAAATGACGTTTCTCCTTTTTAGGGGTCCATAAAGACACTGCATTATCGTCCGTCCTGCAGAAATACACGTCTGCCCTTTAGACCTTGCCGTTTTCTGGGAGATGTTTGCTTTTTCTTAAATTTATATAAAAGAAGGCTTTGCCCCCTTTGGAGGGCAGTTTCGACGTCTTTCGTGACCTGCGTCCTCCTGCTTCTGAGCTGTGTAGGTAGAGCGAGGGCTCACCAAATAACTCGCTCAAGCCAGGGTTTTGTGTGCATCGTGGTTTCAAACTTAGTTTGGGGGCGTCATGACTGGAGATAAAAAGCTGTATCTGCTTGGTGCTAAGAGCACCATCACGCAGGAATTCTGTGAAGTTATTTTTATTAATTGGCAAGCAAATGTTTGTGTGTCCGCGGCTGCAATGTCTGGCAGGAAGTAAATGTGAATGCAGATGTCTGAGTTTATCGTATGCACAGACGTCTTTTTGCGGAACAGACGTGCTTTTCACTCCCGGTATTTCGATGAGCTGTAAGTCACCGTGTGATTCATCAGTGTGGTTTTGGGGGGGAAAGGGCTGCTTTGAACGTCTGCACAAGAGGGCTTTATCTGCCCGGGCACAGTGGTGAGGCCCAACGCCAACGGGACAGAAATAAACTCGGGGCAGACACGGAATGTGCCTTCGAGCCTGTGCCTGGCCTGGGGGCCCTGCCCCGGGAGAACAAGGGGGTGCTGTGGGCCCCTGAGGCTGGCCGGGGCTGGGAGGAGCCTAGAGCTCACCCCGAACAGGACTGGATTCTGCTGACTGCTGTAATCCTCGCTGGCTCCAGGCAGAGCGGAAGGTCCCATGCATCTTGCGGGGGAGGGAGCACCAGAGCTGTCAGGTCCTATGCATCTTGTGGGGCGGTGGGGGAGGCCACCAGAGCTGTCCTCGGGAAGGAAAGGCAGGGGGTCAGGGGGTGGGGAACAGCATGTGTGTGGACCACCGGCTTCCCAGGGTGGGCATTGTCCCGGGGAGGTGGGAGAGGAGGTAGCCGGGTGCTTGGGGAAGGAGAGAGGCGCCTTCCTCCACCCACCCGTGCTCAGGTCCCAGGGGGGTGGGGCTGCAGTCCCAGCGAGGTCCACACACCTGCTCCTCCAGCCCCACCTGAGTCTGCTCAGAAATGCAAAGTCACACGCTCCGTCCCACCCCTGGCCGCAGGTGGTTGAAGGCACACTAACCCTGGAGCCAGGACGACTACCCCCGAGAAGTGCCCTGGAGCAGGACCTCTGGTCCTGGGCTGACCCTAAGCTGCAACTTTACTGGCAGGCGCAGCAAGAGATCAAAGCGTGACCCGGTTTATATATATATATGGCACATAC
>NW_012152852.1:138069-139292 GCF_000956105.1 Propithecus coquereli | reverse complement strand
CACAGGCCAGGGACAGAGCCGTCTACACACGACGGGGCAGACGCAGCTGTCTACACAGGCCAGGGACAGAGCCGTCTACACACGACGGGGCAGACACAGCTGTCTACACATGACGTTCTCCCTCCTCCTGCACCGTCATCCCTCCAGCAGTGTCCTCCTCCCGTCCTGCACTCCATCTTCAATAAATTCAGTGCATTCCTGAGTCCCACAACTCACTTCTTCCTCCTCCAATCTCACTGCAAGGAGAGAAACGCCCTCTCCCTGCCCTGAACATCTTAGGAACTTAATTTCCACGCTAGGAACTTATCGCCTGCCCCGCAGAGCAAACAATCGTTTCACAGGCACCCAAACCGCCTTCCTCGCTCAGAGCTGACCTTCCGTAACATTCCAGTCCTAAGGGAATTCACACAAAGTCAGGGGTTCAGAAAATGATTATTTACCTTAGAGTAGGGCCTGGGTTTCTGTCATGGAAACATATTTAATGACAAAGTCGCGGCTCATCAGCAACCCCAATGAGCAAGAAAGCCATGTGGGCTGGCAACAGGACTGTAGTTATTAGAGCCCACTTCCTGAGCCTCATTTAGCGGGAAGTTGCTCAAGGGATGGGTCCTGGGGCCATGAGCTCCTGCGGGTCCCGGCAAGTCAGCTCTGTATATACCTGGAGGACCTAAGCCAGACAGGGCTGCCTCCAGCCCTACGTCCCATTCTCATCCCGCACCTCCTTTCTGGAAACATTCTGGATCCCTTCAAACACATCAGACAACCACCAACGATTTGGAAACAAACAAGCCGTCGTGGGACGGACAGCGGCCTCTCGGTCAGCATTAGGGGACTGGCCACCGTGGCTGGGAAACTATTGGACTAGTAACTACCACTTCGTGATATAATTGGCGCTGTTGACCAGATGCCCAGGTCCACTCTTAAAACCTAGAAGGTTATAAGCAAGTTCCACTGGGATGTTCTTAATAGGTCAGGGTTCTACGTCTACAATATGCACCAACCACACATTTTTCTATAACGTCTGGGGGCGAAATTTCATTATCTTTTTTTTTTTTGAGACAGAGTCTCACTCTTTTGCCCGGGCTAGAGCGCCGTGGCGTCAGCCTATCTCACAGCAACCTCAAACTCCTGGGCTCGAGCGAGCCTCCAGTCTCAGCCTCCCGAGTAGCTGGGACTACAGGCATGTGCCACCACGCCCGGCTAATTTTTTGTATATATTTTTA
>NW_012152852.1:124579-130271 GCF_000956105.1 Propithecus coquereli | reverse complement strand
CTATATATTTTTAGTTGTCCAGCTAATTTCTTTCTATTTTTAGTAGAGACGGGGTCTCGCTCTTGCTCAGGCTGGTCTCGAACTCCTGACCTTGAACGATCCTCCTGCCTCAGCCTCCCGAGTAGCTGGGACTACAGGCATGCGCCACCACACCCGGCTAATTTTTTCTATTTTTAGTTGTTTGGACAATTTCTTTCTATTTTTAGTAGAGACGGGGTCTCGCTCTTGCTCAGGCTGGTCTCGAACTCCTGAGCTCAAACAGTGCTCCCACCTCGGCCTCCCAGAGTGCTAGGATTACAGGTGTGAGCCACCGCGCCCAGCCCGGCCCCTGCTTTTTATAGTTTTTGCGACTGCTGAGCTGTAGCGAGTGTTGTTAGGTGTACATTGCTGCTTTCAGTTGTCCTGCGTCTGTCAGATGTCTTCTTTTATTTACAGACTGGATTGCAGCCTCGTTAAGCTGCTGAGCGCTGGATCTTACCCGTGTGTGCGGCCCAACGACAACGGGACGTAGACACATAAAACACAGCCACGGTTTCAAAGACTTTGTCGTCTAACAGGGCAGGAGAGGGGACTTAGATATTTCAGTGTGCGGTTGCATGGCACAGTGTGGAATTGTTACAAGAGAAAAATAGAGGCAGGAAGAAATGACAGAGAGAGGGCAGGAAGGCAACCCTCGCACAGGTGCTATTCAGGCTGAATTTTTAGGGATGACTCATGCTGAAAGGAGGGTGCACGGAAGTTACATGTAGAAAATGAAGCTGCAGGCCGGGCGCGGTGGCTCACGCCTGTAATCCTAGCACTCTGGAGGCCGAGGCGGGTGGATCGTTTGAGCTCAGGAGTTAAAGACCAGCCTGAGCAAGAGCGAGACCCCGTCTCTACTAAAAATAGAAAGAAATTAATCGGACAACTAAAAATACATAGAAAAAACTAGCCGGGCATGGTGGTGCATGCCTGTAGTCCCAGCTACTCGGGAGGCTGAGGCAGGAGGATCACTTGAGCCCAGGAGTTTGAGGTTGCTGTGAGCTAGGATGACGCCACGGCACTCACTCTAGCCCGGGCAACAGAGCGAGACTCTGTCTCAAAAAAAAAAAAAAAAAAATCAGGCACAAGTCAAAGGTGATGCCTCCGGCCAGATCTCACGAGAAAATGTTGCATTTTTCTTTTTTTTTTTAAAGTCACTGTGGATCTGTGCTCTGTGGGTTTGCACCTTTTCTGTGCTTAAAGTCTCCGGTGAGACATTCCCGTGGCTTATCTGCGTGCGTATCTGAGTCGAGGGGCACTGCAGGGCGAAGGCAGGTGACATCCTCTCCGGGGGGCGTGGATGTTTAAGACGCCCGTCACAGGTTGGCGTGGGCTCGCTCATGCCTGCTCCCAAATCCCCGAAGGACGGGATTGAAAATGTGCTCTTCCTCTTGGGGTTCCCCGGGGTAGCAAGGGGGCTTCATTAGCTCCGTGGAGCGCGGGCACCCGGTAGACGCTTTACTGTCTCCTTGTACCTCCCCACGACGGCTCGCGAGAGCGTCAGAGCCTTCGACAAATATCCCCTTTGTCCCCATGGCTGCTTGCTGCCACTTGTTCGGGAAAATAAAAGGTAAGTTGAAAAATGCCCCCTTTTCCATTTTCATCTCTAATTGAATTCTCTCCCCTGGCCCCTCGGTTCCCCACGGCCGCGTTTCCGGTTTTGATGATCGCGGGAAAGCATTTTGTATCCGGATAACACAATTTTCTTACTTGCCTTTAGCAACCTTCGACTCAATTTCCTCTCCCCGGAGACAGTGTGTATTATAGAACAGAATCCAATTCCTTATTCATAGGGGGAAAAAGTCCCAATTTAATCTGAATATTCAGCGTGCCGCGCGCCGGCCGGGTTGACGGATGTCACAGGGAGACGCCGCGGTTCGGGTAATCAGATGGCGGAATTCGCTCCGGCACGGAGGGAGATAATGAAGTCTGTTCAATCTTCTCGTAAGGTGCAGGAATGCACGCTACATCGCGGGGACCCCGGGCTTTCTCTTATTACTGTCCCATTGTGCAAGGCGAGGAAAAAAAGGAAGCATGGTCAAAAATTATGAGTTAATGTAAGTGGAAGCGTGCAAAACAGAACAGCCGCCACTCAGGAAGGGCAGAGGCGGGAGCATTTGCATCAATAAACTCGAGATGCGGAGAGTGGGGGGTCTCCCCGTGACAGATATGCAGAGGCACGAGCCGGCCGCGAGTTTCGTTAAGAAGGACTTGCGGAGAGGGAAGATTAATTCTGTCCAGGTGATGCAGAACGAGAAGCGACCATTGCACGTAAATCCCGCTGCGCTTTGCAAGCTGTTGACAGGTGAGGAGATTACTCTTTGGCCGAGGACGCAGACAGAGATCGGAGGCGCCTGCGGGACTCGGGTCGTCGGGGCTGGCGTGGACGTGAGAACCGACGGCTAAAAATGAGAAAGAAGATTCTTAGCCGGGAACGAGCAGACCCAGATGCCCGGCGGCCGCGCCCTGCGGTTGCATTTGTCGTTGTACCAGCCGTCCCGGAGGAGATATCCGGACAGCGCCTGCAAAGGCATTTGCTATGTTTAGTTCGCCCCGTAACTCCATCCGTTTTGCTGTCGTTCGAGATCATAATGGACGCCGTCTCTGTGTCCGAGTAAACTTGGGCCGCGCCTGAGCGCGCCGGGAACGCGTTTTCCCGTTCTGGTTTCTGGTGAGGCTGGGAGGCGAGGGTGGGTTCGTTCCAGGCTGCGCAAGTGGAAGACGTTTCGGAGGATGGATCCAGGTGCACACGGGCAGGTTTGCGGAGGGAGGCAGGTTTCAGGGGGTATTTCGAGAGAGAGAGGAGGGGTCTGCCCTTCGTGCCTTCCTTCCTGGGCTGGGCTTGAGGTCCCTGCACCCCGGAGAGCGGGGCTGTGTTGGGCTCTTGTGCGGGAGGCTGAGTCCAGAGCATCACTGCCTCTTGGGCTCAGGGGGCGTCCCCAGAGGGCCCGGCCTGCGGTGGGGGTTCCCGTCTGTGCCGCCCAAGCCTGGTCTCCACCCCTCACCACCGCCCCACTCCCTGGGCTGTCAGATGCCCTTTTTAACAAACCCCTCCCTCTCGTCTGCACCCCAGAACGTGATGGGGCTACAAACAGCCATTTGGGTGTTTCTGAGATGTTTCCTTTCAGTTTTTTTATTGAGGTAAATCTCACACGGCGTAAGGTGAGGCATTTTAAAGCCAACCACAGTTCCGGGGCATTCAGCACTTCGCCATGTTGTACAACCCCCACCTCTACTTCCAGAATATTCTCATCACCCCGTAAGAAGACCCCGTCTCCGTTGGCTGGGCAACACAGCAAGACCCCGACTCTACTAAAGATAGAAAAGTTAGCTGGGCATTGAATTAACCTTCATGTTAGTTGACCTGTGGATGGATTTAGACTTAGTTTACCACATTTTTCTTGGGTTTTTTTTTTTTTGAGACAGAGTCTCACTGTATTGCCCAGGCTAGAGTGCCGTGGCGTCATCCTAGCTCACTGCAGCCTCCAACTCCTGGGCTCAAGCCATCCTCCTGCCTCAGCCTCCCGAGTAGCTGGCAGTACAGGTGCACACCATGATGCCCAGCTAATTCTTCTATTTTTAATAGAGATGGGGTCTCGCTATGTTGCCCAGGCTGGTCTCAAACCCTTGGTCTCAAACGATCCTCCCACCTTGACCTCCCAAAGTGCTGCGATTACAGGTGTGAGCCTGATTTCTATTTTTGAGTGATGAGAAGCCGTCTGGCAGTTCCTCAAATGGTTAAACTGACCATATGACCCAGCAGTTCCCCTCCTGCACATATACCCAAGAGACATGAAAACGTACATCCTCGTAAAACCTCACACATGAAAATTCCCAGCAGCATTAACTGCAATAGCCAGAAGCCAGAAACAACAATGCAAATGCCCATCGGTGCACAAATAGATAAACGAAACGTGGTCTGTCCGTGCAGTGGAATAGTATGCAGCCAGGAAAAGGAGCAAGATTCTGGCACCTGCTACAATGAGAATGAACCGTGAAGACATCACAGCCAGTGAGAGAAGCCGGACAAAAGACAGCCTTGTGTGATTCCGTTTATACGAAATGTCTGGAACAGGCAGGTCCATAGAGACAGAAAGTGGATTTGTGGTTTCTTGGGGTTGGGTGGTGAGTGGGACAGAATGGAGTGATAGTTAGAGGGTGCAGGGTTTCTGTTTGGGCTGACGCAATGCTCTGCAGTTGTGGGGATGAGACCACAATGGTGCGTGTACTAAAGCCACAGAATCGTACGCTGGAGATGGGTGAATTGTGTGGCCCGTGAGTTATAAGTCAATAAAGCTGTTTGGAATGGAAAAGATGGCTGAGCAGGTGAGTCCAGGGGAGACACCTTGGCCTGAACAGAGCAGTGGATGTGCCGAGGTGAGCCGTGGGCAGGCGTGGCTGGACTCGGACGTGAGGTCTCAGGTCTGCTGAAACAGGAGCTGCAGGAAAGGGGGACCCCGGGCACCCCCGAACTCGTAGCTTGTGCCGTGGCTCAGGGTTCTGTAAATATCGCATGAACGATATTTGTGACTTAATCTGCATGTTTATGCTGGTACCTAGGAATGGAAACTTATTCGGAAATAGGGTCTTTGCGGATGTAATTAGTTAAGATGAGACCATCCTGGATTCGGGAGGTCCCTTAATCCAATGACAGGTGATAGAGGAGGAGACACAGACACAGAGGAGAAGCCACGTGGAGATGGAGGCAGAGACTGGAGTGATGCGGCCACAAGCCCAGGGACGCCTGGAGCCCCCAGGAGCTGGAAGAGGCAGGAAGGAGCCTCCCCTGGAGCCTGTGGTGGGAGCGCGGCCCCGTGACACCTGCGTCTCAGACTTCTGGGCTCTGGGACTGGGAGGGGACACATTCCTGTTGTTTAAGCCCCCAGTTTGAACAATTTGTTCTGCAGCCCCAGGACCCTTGCATGGCAGATGAGTTGGGAGGGTGACGGCGTGTGTGTGCCTCTCTGCTCCGTGTGAGCAGAAGACCTGGGTGTCGTTCTTGTGCAGCTACACGTGGGTCTGATAAGACGGCCCCAGACACCGGGCTCCTTTCCTCGCGCCACCCTGAGGATTCAAGGGGACGTCGGCTCAGCCGGCACCGTCTGCTGTGTTTGCTCCCCCGAGGAGACTGTGTGCAGACAACGCCCTTGTAGGGAACAGCTGAAGTCCAGGTCTTGTTTTGGAGACACATAACGCGGTTATTTTAGGTGCTCTTGTTCGTGCCCCAGAGGTTACGAACCGGCACATTCCAGGAAGTCACGACCACGCATGGCGCTAAAAGCCACATTACTTTCTGGCTGCAGAATCTGAACTATGTCATTAACCCTTAATCTGCAGCTCCAAACCGCCTTCAGCCACTTCCACGGCAGAAACACACTGTTTTATGTGCCCTTGGCTGGGGGGAGGCAGCCACGGGGACCATTTCGGATTCAGGACACAGCGGTGTGTGTGGCGTGGTCTGTGCCTGCCAAGCGCGATATCCCGGGTGGGACAGGACTGGTTTTCGTGGCCATGCAACCAACGTCATGCTTTTGCGGGGATGTGACACCAGGCTCTCGAAGTGTCGGTGGTATTACTTTTTTTTTTTTGAGACAGAGTCTCACTGTGTTGCCCGGGCTAGAGTGAGTGCCATGGCGTCAGCCTAGCTCACAGCAACCTCAAACTCCTGGGC
>NW_012152852.1:121185-124529 GCF_000956105.1 Propithecus coquereli | reverse complement strand
CCCGCCTCGGCCTCCCAGAGAGCTAGGATTACAGGCGTGAGCCACCGCGCCCGGCCTTTTCTTGGTTTTGAAAGCATACAGCCTCCTGGTATTTTCCCTCCCTCTCTCAGTAGTCTGCTCTGTTGTCCAGTCTTTAAGTGTTGATGTTTTTCAGGGTTCTGACTTGGAGACTCTTCTCATGCCACATTATTGCTGCGGATCCTCTTTTGCTCTTGAGCACTGAGGTACAGTTTTAAACTGAGAACTTACATTAGTTTCTCTAGCTCACACCTCTCTGCTGTGTTCAATCCCTAGAGATTCAAAGTTTTTCTAGACATTTCCACTTGATTCTCTTTCAGACATTTCAAACTCACCATGTGTGAAACTTCGCTTCTTTCTTGAATTATGTGAACAGCCTCTTAAACGGACTCCCAGCCTATAGTCTTCCCCCCCCCAATCTACTCCCCACATATCAGCCCTAATAATCAAATGTAAATCTGGCCAAATCACTTCTTCGATCCACCCCCTTGAAATTCATCACTGAGTCCCTAATTCTGAAGGTAATTACTCCCCATCCCTGACAACCAGTAATGCAGTTTCTTTTTTGTTTTTTAATTTCAGAATATTACAAGGATACAAATCTTTAGCTCATATAAATTGACTCCGTCCCACCCGAGTCAGAGCTACAAGCGTGTCCGACCCCAAACAGGGCGCACGGCACCCGTTAGGTGTGAATATGGCCATCCCCTCCCGCCTCCCAGCTGCCGACACCCTATGGAGGTTACTTGCACATGTGCACGGAACTCGGCGATCTGGTTTCCGTCTCTGTGCATTTACCTGCTGTGGACGTTTCACGTAAGTGGAGTCACACACTGTGTGGTCTTTTGTGCCTGGCATCTCTCGCTGGGCATGCTGTCTTTGAGATCCATCCACATTGCGGCAGGAGTCAGAGCTCATTCTTTTTCCTGGTTGCGTAATATTCCTGCATGGACCATGTTCTGTTTGGCCACTCAGCCCTGGTGGACCGCGGGATTGTTCCTGCTTTGGGCTGTTAAGAATCGAGCTGCAGCAGTTCACTTCCTAAAGGGGGGGAGTTTATCTCCATGTGTCCCCCACTACCTTCCCCCTGGCGACCTGGCCCCGACCTGCCCTCTCTGAGCCTTGGTTTCCTCATTTGTGATGCTGCCTTCAGCACAGCGGCCTTCCCGAGCCTTTGCTGAACTGACTCGGGAAAAACCCGAAGATCGGTTCTTGGCACGTGGTAAGAATGTGACCTATTAAAGAACTCCATGTGATCGCCGGGCGAGGTGGCTCGCACCTGTAATCCTAGCACTGTGGGAGGCTGAGGTGGGAGGATCGCTGGAGGTCAGGAGTTTGAGACCAGCCTGGGCAACACAGCAAGACCCCGACTCTACTAAAGATAGAAAAATTAGCTGGGCGTCATGCATGCCTATAGTCCCAGCTACTCAGGAGGCTGAGGCAGGAGGATCGCTTGAGCCCAGGAGTTTGAGGTTGCTGTGAGCTAGGCCAACGCCACGGCACTCTAGCCTGGGCAACAGAGTGAGACCCTGTCTCAAAAAAAAAAAAAGAACTCCAAGTGAAGTTTCTCCGGAGGGTTGAACTATGAACTGTAGGAGTCATCTGCGGGGGAGCGTCCCGTTGAGCTGTGCTTGGGGCCCCGCGGTGTTGGGTCACTCCACTTCTCACACGTGAAAATTCCCAGCAGCGTTAACCGCAATAGCCAGAAGCCAGAAACAACAATGCAAATGCCCATCGGTGCACAGATAGATAAACGAAACGTGGTCTGTCCGTGCAGTGGAATAGTATACAGCCAGGTAAAAGGAGCAAGGTTCTGGCACCTGCTACAATGAGAATGAACCGTGAAGACATCACGGCCAGTGAGAGAAGCCCAACAAAAGACAGCCTTGTGTGATTCCGTTTATACGAAATGTCTGGAACAGGCAGGTCCATAGGGACAGAAAGTGGATTCGTGGTTTCTTGGGGTTGGGCGGTGAGTCGGACAGAATGGAGTGATAGAGGGTGCAGGGTTTCTGTTTGGGGGGACGCAATGCTCTGCAGTTGTGGGGATGAGACCACAATGGTGCGTGTACTAAAGCCACAGAATCGTACGCTGGAGATGGGTGAATTGTGTGGCCCGTGAGTTATAAGTCAATAAAGCTGTTTGGAATGGAAAAGATGGCTGAGCAGGTGGGTCCAGGGGAGACACCTTGGCCTGAACAGAGCAGTGGATGTGCCGAGGTGAGCCGTGGGCAGGCGTGGCTGGACTCGGACGTGAGGTCTCAGGTCTCCTGAAACAGGAGCTGCAGGAAAGGGGGACCCCGGGCACCCCCGAACTCGTAGCTTGTGCCGTGGCTCAGGGTTCTGTAAATATCGCATGAACGATATTTGTGACTTAATCTGCATGTTTATGCTGGTACCTAGGAATGGAAACTTATTCGGAAATAGGGTCTTTGCGGATGTAATTAGTTAAGATGAGACCATCCTGGATTCGGGAGGTCCCTTAATCCAATGACAGGTGATAGAGGAGGAGACACAGACACAGAGGAGAAGCCACGTGGAGATGGAGGCAGAGACTGGAGTGATGCGGCCACAAGCCCAGGGACGCCTGGAGCCCCCAGGAGCTGGAAGAGGCAGGAAGGAGCCTCCCCTGGAGCCTGTGGTGGGAGCGCGGCCCCGTGACACCTGCGTCTCAGACTTCTGGGCTCTGGGACTGGGAGGGGACACATTCCTGTTGTTTAAGCCCCCAGTTTGAACAATTTGTTCTGCAGCCCCAGGACCCTTGCATGGCAGATGAGTTGGGAGGGTGACGGCGTGTGTGTGCCTCTCTGCTCCGTGTGAGCAGAAGACCTGGGTGTCGTTCTTGTGCAGCTACACGTGGGTCTGATAAGACGGCCCCAGACACCGGGCTCCTTTCCTCGCGCCACCCTGAGGATTCAAGGGGACGTCGGCTCAGCCGGCACCGTCTGCTGTGTTTGCTCCCCCGAGGAGACTGTGTGCAGACAACGCCCTTGTAGGGAACAGCTGAAGTCCAGGTCTTGTTTTGGAGACACATAACGCGGTTATTTTAGGTGCTCTTGTTCGTGCCCCAGAGGTTACGAACCGGCACATTCCAGGAAGTCACGACCACGCATGGCGCTAAAAGCCACATTACTTTCTGGCTGCAGAATCTGAACTATGTCATTAACCCTTAATCTGCAGCTCCAAACCGCCTTCAGCCACTTCCACGGCAGAAACACACTGTTTTATGTGCCCTTGGCTGGGGGGAGGCAGCCACGGGGACCATTTCGGATTCAGGACACAGCGGTGTGTGTGGCGTGGTCTGTGCCTGCCAAGCGCGATATCCC
>NW_012152852.1:118186-120103 GCF_000956105.1 Propithecus coquereli | reverse complement strand
GTTATGTTATATTATATTATATTATGTTATATAACAGATGCTCCTTGACTTAGGGTGGGGCCGCCTCCTGATAAACCTGTCGTAACTTGAAAATGTCGTAGGTGGAAGATGCATTAGATCCGGGTAACAGGCTGAGCGTCACAGCTTGGTCCAGCCTGCCTTCACCACGCTCGCAACACTGACATCAGCCAGTCGTTACGTAAAATGATCTAACACGAAGCCTATCTTATACTAAAGTGTCAAAGATCTCCCGTGATTTATCAGACACTGTACTGAAACTGAAAATAGACGGGTTACAAAGGACCCTACTGACAATGTTACGCTTTCGCACCATTGTGAGGCCCAAACATTTTAAGTCGAACTATCCAAAGCTGGAGACCATCGGTATCCATATCATATATAATCTCGTTTTGTTTTTTGGCATCGTTTTCATAATGCAAAGAATTATCAAGGTGGCTTCGAAGCTTCCAATGTGGATTTTGACCCCGTCCCTGCCCCGTGGTGCCAATTCTCTGGGGTGTTCCTGTAGCCGGCCCCTCCCTGGAGCCCTGCGGGGTGGGGGGCTGGGGGGGCAGGAGCCACTTCTCCCACGAGGCTCGGGTTGGTTGCATCTGGCCCTAAGGGGCTTGTTTCCTGCCTCTGAATCTAGACGTTTAAGGAGCCAGCTATGCCTCAGGCGGGCTCACCTTGGGGACAGGGTGCTGTGAGGACCGGCAGAGGAAAACCGGTGAGTGGCCACAGCGACAGAGTGGGGGGGGGGGCAGGAGAAGACTCAAAAAAACCCGAAAACGGTCAATGTGAAACGGTCGGCTAGCAGGAGATGGGATTCCACCTGTCACCGTGGGAGGCTGGGGGACCGTCCGTCCTGTCCTCGTGCACAGAGGAACAAGGCAGACCAGATGCCACGGAGCCAACCTTTCCGGGACGCCTGGCGCATCTGGACAGCGGAGGTTATTCCTGGCCGCGGGACGGGCGGACGGGACTTTGGCGCCCTAAAAACTTCCCGAACGCAGACGGCATCTGTCCCCCTAACCTCTGTGCCGGTCACTTGATAGCGGCCGGGCTGAGCGGCTCTATTTTTGGAGGGCAGCTGGGGGAAGGATGAACGGGTGCGGTTTTGCTATTATGGGCAGGAGGATTAAGGGGTTCCTGGCCTTGGGATCATTTTTCTTTTTTAGGCTTGCTCCGTTCGGCTCAGGAAGGAGCGCATAAAACCCCCGTTTTCGGGGTTCCGGGGCCTGACGGAATGACGGCGTGAGGTGGCGGTTTGTTTTCCTCCGACACAAGACAAGACGTTGCCCGAAATCTCTTTGTTCGCCGTGGCTTTGTGTCCGCATTCCCGGTTTAGGAATGAAATAGCTGTGGAGATGGGAGCGTGTGTGCACGGCCCACTCCTCTAGGTGGGCACCTCCATCCCCCTCCCAGCCGGGGAGCCTTGTAGAGACGGTGGGGCTTCGTCCCACATGGGCGGTGGGGCTGAGGTTCCAAGCCAGGCCTGTGCCGCGGAGCGCACGGCTGCTCTCCCTGTTAGACCTCTCAAGCTCCCACTGGCCTCTCTGCGCAAAGTCGGCAGCCGGGCCGAGAGGGTCCCCGCTTAGACATCCGAAGCCTTTGCCGTTGTATCAACGCTCTGTGCTGTCTTCCTCCAGGCTGGAAATAGAAATTGTCTTACGCGACGGCCGTGTGATTTCTCCGCAGAAACGGCAACGTTTGGAAAACGCGGGGTCCCGCTCTCCGCAGCTGCGTCCCTCCGTCCTGCCTCCCGAGGGAAGGAAGGATGATGAAACTGAGTCGTCTCTCAGATCAACTCGCGTGGCCTCAACCGCTGCAGTCGGCGTCGGCGGAAGCCACGGGCCGACGCGGCGCAGTTGTGCGGAGACCGTCCCCCCACAGAAAAGTGACCCCCGGGCCCGTGGC
>NW_012152852.1:112326-114841 GCF_000956105.1 Propithecus coquereli | reverse complement strand
GGCGTCATCCTAGCTCACAGCAACCTCACACTCCTGGGCTCAAGGGATCCTTCTGCCTCAGCCTCCCGAGTAGCTGGGACTACAGGCAGGCGCCACCATGCCCGGCTAATTTTTTCTATGTATTTTTAGTTGTCCGATTAATTTCTTTCTATTTTTAGTAGAGACGGAGTCTCGCTCTTTCTCAGGCTGGTCTCGAACTCCTGAGCTCAAACGATCCTCCCGCCTCGGCCTCCCAGAGAGCTAGGATTACAGGCGTGAGCCAGCGCGCCAGGGTGGGTGGACGCGGATGCTGGTGGCATCCTGGGACCACCAGGAAGCGCTGAGGTCTCCACGGAGGAGATGCTTTCCCGGTGGGGCAGAGGAGGAGATGCCTTCCCCCATGGGGAGGTCCGGGCGCCAGGCCCGGAGGGAGAGGGGAGAAGCTTGCAGGGGCCACAGCCTCCACCCTCGCCACGCCCTTCTGACCCGAGTCGGGCCACTGGACAGGACGCCCAGTGCCTGTCAGCAGGCTCAGCAGTGTGATCTCAGCCTCGGGGAATGTGCCAGCCTCCAAATTAGAAAGGAACTGCATGCCGCCCGCCGGGTGACACAGCTTCCCTCCTTCCTCCGGGCCCCCAGGCTGAGCGCCAGGACACAGCTGCCCAGGGCTGGGGGGCGTTGGCCGGGGGGGGGAGGGGAGCCCCGTGACCCCTGGGGGGCGTGGGTCTTTTCTGGGCTGTGCTACGGAAAGAGTATCTGTATGTCTGAGACCCCAGGGCAATGGCCGTGGCTGCTCAGCTGTGTTTGTGCCCCGTTGCTGGGCGGCGCTGGGGCGTTATAAATAGGAGCGGGTCAGCCGGGGCCGGGGCGTGAGCGGCGTAAACCGACTCCGGTGGGGCCGTGGACCAGCTGTTGTGAACATCAGTCGTGGGCCTGCTGCTCCTTGCAGGGGAGTGGCTGCTTAGCAGATATTTCGGGCAGTGACAGGTGACAGGCTGCAAGGACAGCGTCTACCTTCAGTTTTCAAAACCACGCGTCAGTGCCCGACAGAGCGCTCAGGAAGGGCTGGCCGTGCGTGTACTCTCGCGGGTTTGTAGCACACACCGTTTGGAGTCGGTTTGTCTGAGCCCCCGGAGACCACTCAGCGGACGCCCTGGCTTTAGCCACACTGGGCTCCACCCTGGGGACCCGCACGCCGGCAGGGCTGTCCCTGAGTCCCCGCGTGGCTTTGGGCACGATGCGTGCATTTTTCTGAAGCGTCCCGTGGATGAACGAAGGGGTCTTGGTATCCTTTGAAAAGGGGCCGGCGTTGGATTTTCCGAAGTCAGAATAGCAGGCGACAGAGGACTTTATTAGCTGGAGCGTGTCGGAGAGGAAAGTTGAAATATTCAGAGAAATGAGAGGGTCCTGAGATGGGTTTCTCGGAAGTGGCGAGTGTAGGGTGCGTGCGCCGGGATGGCATCGACGGCCTTCAGAGGTGCACGTCCGGCCCCAACGGCGCTTCTGCAAAGGTATGAGGCTGAGTTTGGAAATAGGGTCTCTACAGATGTAATTAAATGAAGGATCTTGAGATGAGGCCATTCTGGAGTACGGGAGGTCCCTAAACCCAGTGACAGGTGTCCTCATGAGAGACAGCAGAGGAGACACAGACGCAGAGGAGAAGCCACGTGGAGACAGAGGCAGAGAGGCATTTCCAGGACTGCAGGGCAAGGCGTGCAACCTGTGTTGACCTCAGAAGCATCACCAGGCGCTGTCAGCCTCTGCTTCCCCAGGCAGCCTCCACCCTCCCCATCTCAGAGGCCACGCTAAGTCTTCACGCCACGCCCTGCGGCATTTCTCAGACTCCTGCTCTTATCCGGGTGCTTGCCTCACCAACAACCTTCAGTGGCTCCCTACTGCTAAGCGCAGTAGCTGTCGGACCGCCCGAAAGCCACACGATCCCCTAGGCCCCTTCCGACCGGCCACTGCCGTCGAGCTCAGGAGAGCGGCTGCACTTGGACGCACTTGGCCGCTAATCCTTGTTTCTCTCCCAACGCTAATAAACATTCTGTTATTCATCTGCCCCGTGCAAATAGAGGTTTGCAGCTGCTTACAAACTAGGAGAGGTACTAGAAACACGCTGGTACTTTATTAGGTTGTAAAAGTGCGTTTAAGAGAGCGGCGTGTAGGGCTCTGAGGGCACACGCTCTGGTGCCGGTGGCTGGTGACAGAATGCCGTGGACCGTCATGGCTGGAGTGGAGCCGACTGCTGGGGACGGGTCCCTTCCTGAGATGGGGAGCGGGTCGCGTGGGCCAGGCTCGTGGACGCATCAGTGCGGGTCTTGTGGCTCCCGGGGGAGAATGTGTGGAACCCACGCAAGATTGTCGCTTGGCAGGAGGGGGATTTGGAGGCTCCCTGTGAGGAAGTCATCACCCGAATAGAGATGCGGCCCATGCACCGACCGTCTGGGACTCATTTTCTCTGTCACATGTTGGTCGCCATGCTCTCTCTCCGGAACAGCCTAGCGGCAAAAATAGCAAAGTTGAGGCCGGGCGC
>NW_012152852.1:111039-112276 GCF_000956105.1 Propithecus coquereli | reverse complement strand
TTAGGGGTTAGGGTTAGGTTTAGGGTTGGGGTTGGGATCGGGGGTTAGGGGTATGGTTAGGGTTGGGGTTAGGGGTTGGGGGTTAAGGGTTAGGGTTAGGTTTAGGGTTGGGGTTGGGGTTGGGGGTTAGGGTTAGGGATATGGTTAGGGTTAGGGTTAGAGGGTTAGGGATTAGGGGTTAGGGTTAGGTTTAGGGTTGGGGTTGGGTTTGGGGGTTAGGGGTATGGTTAGGGTTGGGGTTAGGGTTAGGGATATGGTTAGGGTTAGGGTTGGGGATTAGGGGTTAGGGGTTAGGGTTAGGTTTAGGGTGGGGTTGGGATTGGGGGTTAGGGTTAGGTGTATGGTTAGGGTTGGGGTTAGGGTTAGGGTTAAAGCAGTGGGGACAGCAGGGCAAGAAATGGGCCTTATGGGGCCACAGAGGACTTGGGCTTGACCTCTGTAGGGGAGGAGGCCGTGGGAGATGTTTTGGGGGGTAATTTTATTTATTTTTATTGAGGCAAAGTACAACAAAATTAGTCAATTAAAAGTATATGATTTTGTGACGCTTAGAACACTCACCATGTTGTACAACTGTTGCCTAGTTCCGGAGCTTTCTCACCCCCACCAAAAATCGAGACCCCATCCCCATTTAGCCGTCGGACCCCCACCCCCTCCCCAGCCCCTGACAACCAGGAATCCACTTCCTGGCTCTGTGGATCTGCCCGTTCCAGACACGGTTGTTCGGGGAAACGGAGTCACGCACCGTGTGGCCGTCCGCGTCCAGCGCCATGAACAGCATCTTGCATTCAAGGTTCGTAGCCCCTCGGGGCTTCACGCCCTCATTGTGGCCGGGACGTGCCAGATGTGGGCACCACGTCCGCAAAACAAATTCCCGTGGAAGGAAGAGGGGCTCAGTCCTGCAGAGGGCAGGTGGGGCCTCAAGCAGCCAAGAGGAAGACGGAAGGAGAAAAAGCTTCCCGGGAGCGAGATTTAAATAAAAATGGAAACCGGCGGAGCAGCCCAGCTGCCGCCCAGCCCCGCCCCTCGGCCGCTCCAGAAATTCCAGAGCTGTCAGAGGCTTAGGGGCCGGCTCAGCTCTGCGCAAAGCCGGCGGCTGTGAATAGGCGCCCAGGAGGGGCTTCTGTGGGCTCACCTGGTCACGGCCTTCCTTCACACATCCCGGAGAGCCCGGCAAGCAGCCTCCTGGGGGGGATTAGCTCAGGTCGACATTAGCAGCAGAAATGGATTTAGACATCCC
>NW_012152852.1:107816-110989 GCF_000956105.1 Propithecus coquereli | reverse complement strand
TTTTGATAAAGGCCAGTCTCACTGGAGATAAGTGATATCTCATTGTGGTTTTGATTTGCATTTCCCTGATGATTAGAGATGTTGAGCATTTTTTCATATTTTTTTTGACCATTATTCTGTCTTCTTTTGAAAAGTCTGCAGCTAAGTTTTAAGCAGGATTCTGAGTGGGGGTCTCCGGACGTTTGAGCGGAAGGTACTTGGTCGGTCCTGTCTCCCACCACAGCTGGCCTCTGAGGGATGTTCGGTTCTCAGCACCCACAGTTGCTGGGTCGCTCGTGGAGCAGGGCCTTTGCCAGGGTTTGTAGACGGACCGCTCTTTTGGAGTTTGCAGGGGGACAGCTCTGCCGGGGTTTTCGGGGGACTGTTCTGGGTCAGGTGAGAGTTGCAGACCCAGAGAATCCCTCATCCCAGGACCCAGGGCAGCTCCCCTGACTGTGGATAGCAAGTATCCGACAGGCGGGCGGCTCCCAGGTGTAAAGATCGATTCCATTCTGAGCTCTGGGAGAGAGCCACAGGCCTGAATTTTAAACCTGGAAATCTGCTGACCACACTTGGCCTTGGTGCGTTCAGAGGCCCATAAGTCAGAGGCTGAGGAAGTGTAAAATGCTCCTGCTGGTGTGTTCTCTGATTATAGTCATAATATTGAAAAGGAAGAGAATTCTGTCATCTGAGACCAGGTGTAGGAACCTGGAGGACATTGTGGTTAGTGAAATAACCCAGGCACAGAAGGGCAAATAACGCGCGATCCCACGTATATGTGGAATGCAAAAAAGTCAAAGTCACAGAAACAGAGAATAGAACAGTGATTGCCAGTGGCCAGGGTGGGGGTGGAGATGAAGGAGTCGTTGGTCAAAGGACATAAACTTTTAGTTAGACAGGAGGAATAAGTTTTAGAGATCTGTTGCCTAACAGATCTGTAACGATACTGTATTGTATACTTGAAGTTTGCTAATAGGGTCGATCTTCTGTGTTCTCACCATATGCACAAAAGTAATGAGGTGATGGATGTTTTAATTATCCTGACTGTGGTGATATTTCACTGTATATACATGTATCAAATCCTCAAATCATATACCTTAAATACATGCAATTAAAAAGAAAGAAAAGAAAGCTGATTTTCAAAGGGTAGATTCTTGATTCTTGGTTTAATTCGCACACCCCCAGAACAGAACACAGAAGTTTGCTCTCTCTTTTTCTCACGCATTTTCTGCACCCATCCTCTTCTCCATGTCAGCCGAGGAGTGTGGGTCAGAGGGAAGTGAAATTGCGGCTGAGCCTGGCTCCGACCCTGCATCTGTTTGTTCTGAAGAGGTGTGTCCAGAGCCACCACCTGGGGTTTGCCTACTGGGGGAAGTCAGGAAAGCACATCAGGGATTCTTAAAAGGTAGCACAAAATTCACGATTTTAACCATTTTTTAAGGGCACGAGTTGCTTCCAGCTTCTGGCTGCTGTGAACATCACTGTACAAATATCTTCAAGACTCTGCTTTCAATTCTTTGTGGTCCATACGCAGGAGTGGATTGGATCGTGTGGTAACTCTATGCTGAAATCCTTTTTTTAATTTTAGAGATGGGATCTTGCTCAGTGGCCCGGGCTAGAGGGCCGTAGCGTCGTCGTAGCTCACTGCAGCCTCAAACTCCTGGCCTCAAGCGATCCTCCGGCCTCAGCCTCCCGAGTAGCTGGCATGCGCCACCATACCCGGCTAATTTTTCTATTTTTAATAGAGACGGGGTCTTGCTATGTTGCCCAGACTGGTCTCCAACCCCTGACCTCAAGCGATCCTCCCGCCTCGGCCTCCCAGCGTGCTGGGATTACAGGCGTGAGCCACCGTGCCTGGCCCTGAATTTATTCCATTATGTTGACAACTACATTTTTGTTTACTTCATTCAGTGTTTTACGTATCAAGTATCTTGTCCGATTTTCTTGGCGCCTTTGGAGATGTGGGATGTGCCAGGCACCACCGCCAAGCCCTGCGCTGGGGCTGGGAAGGAGGGCGTCGAGGGTGCTCCGTGGGTGCGGTGGGGGCCGGCGCCACCTCGTGGGCCACAGGGAAATGACAACCGCGGCCGAGTGGCTGCAGGCAGGTGGCAGTCAGTAGGCAAGAACGGTCCTTCTTCAGGGATCTGAACAGGAACCCGGGCCACGGCCATCCAAACAGAAGTCTGGACGTGCCCCTCCCAGGGCCGTCCTAACACACCTGCCGACGTCCTTGCCCCGACCCCTCTGCTCACCTGGTCCCACACGTCAGTTTGTTCCGGGCCAGGGATGTGGCCCGGCTTCGTGGAACAGCCGTCCCCGGCCGGGGTCGTGGCCCAGGATGGGTGCCGGCCGGGGTCCAGCAGCTGCTGGCCGGGGACAGCTGGCACCTGACTTCCTGGTGTCGCCCGCAGCCTCCGTCCTGTCCCCAGGGCCTGGCGGTGTTGAGCTTTGCTGTACACGTTGCTAACGCCGCCCCCCACCCCCGCCCTGCGCTTCCTGTCCCAGCCTCCTGCGCCGTGGACCTTCCGTCCCGCAAGGGGTGACCCGAGCCTGCCGCCTCTCCTGGGAAACCTCTCCTCTCCTGCCCTCCTCGGACCTGCTTGGGAGGAGGGGTCCCAGCAGATGCAGGGCCTGGACGGACCCTGTTCATGGGGGTCTGGGGGGCGCTCTGACAGCTGGAGGGGACACCCCAGCCACTGTTGCAGGCTGTGAGCCGTCTCAGACGTCTACTTATCCCCCTGTGTTCTGTGTATCCACCTATCTCCATATTCTATTTATCTATCCATCCCTCCAGCCATCCATTTACCGGCCATTTGTCATTTATCCTCCTATCTGTGTCCGTCCCTCCCTTGTGGAGATTCCCACTATGAAAAAAAAGAGCACAGGACGGGGCATAGCCACGTGGTGTGTGTGGGGTTAGTATGTGATGTGTGTCTTGTGTGTGCGTGCATGTTCTGACACGTGGCCACGTGGCAGGTGCACAGAGGCTGGAGGGCCGTGGGTTGGGGGCAGTGTGGACACGGTGGGGGGGCCCATGGGAGCAGAGGTCCCGCCGCCGTGGTCCGGCGTGGCCCGGTGGATGCTGGTGAGAGGTGCAGCAGTGGGGAGGGTTAGGGTTAGGGGTACGGTTAGGGTTGGGGGTATGGTTAGGGTTGGGGGTATGGTTAGGGTTGGGGTTAGGGGTTAGGGTTAGG
>NW_012152852.1:82708-95010 GCF_000956105.1 Propithecus coquereli | reverse complement strand
GGGCATGGTGGCGCATGCCTGTAGTCCCAGCTACTCGGGAGGCTGAGGCAGGAGGATCGCTTGAGCCCAGGAGTTCGAGGTTGCTGTGAGCTAGGCTGATGCCATGACACTGTAGCCCAAGCAACAGAGGAAATTCTGTCTCAAAAACAAAAAAAACAAAAAAAACATTCACAATATTGTGCAACCAACACCACCGTCCGTCTCCCGAATATTTTCACCTTCCCAAACCGGAACTCTGCCCCGTCGATCGAATAGTCACTCCCATGCCCTCCCCCGCCCCCACCGTCCTACTTTCTGTCTGGGGGGCGGGTTTGGTGACACTGGGGACCTCACGTAAGAGCAATTGTACAGTATGTCTCCTTCTGTGCCTGGCTGATTTTGAGCGTGGTGTCCTCAAGATCCAGCTACATTGTAGCAGGCAAAAGGAAATGCCTGGGTGAGAATTAATAATAGAGTTTATCCCAAAGTTGCAGACATCAGAGCTTACGCGTTTAAGGAAATCCGGGGTTCCGACCTTGCTCTCTTGTGTCATCCCAGGCGGGTTGCTTGACCTCCTCCTTTATTTTTTTTTTTGAGACAGAGTGTCACTGTGTTGCTCGGGCTAGAGTGCCGTGGTGTCATCCTAGCTCACAGCAACCTCAGACTCCTGGGTTCAAGCGATCCTCCTGTCTCAGCCTCCCGACCTCTTCCTTTAACTTACAAAGCACCCGCTTCCCCAGCCAGGGTTGTTATTCTCCAGCACGCCTTCCTGTCGACCTTCATACTCCAACCCGTGTTGGAGATCCGCGAGGACGTGTCCCCCAGCGCCGAGGGCTGTGTCTGATACAGAGAGAGAGTGGTCTCCCCTCCCCGAGACGCCCAAGATATGTGGGTGATCCATCATGTCTGAATAAACCTCCTTCTCGAACGCAGATCCCGGGCTGGGCCGACGCTGGTCTAGAGCAGAAAGTGCTGATGTTGCCACGGCCAAATTCAAACCCACGTCCTTCCACGTGTGAGCGTCGCTCAGAGTTGCAGGCGACGGGGGGTGGGTGGGGACCCCTGGCTGTTGCCCCCCCAGGCTGTGTCCGCGCTGAGCCGTCAGGGACGCCGACACAGCAGGACGTCTCTTGGGTGTCCCCCCGCCAGGAAGCATCTGTACAGAGCCCGGGGGCCCGACCACCAGGCGGCTGAGCGAGGACGCCCACGTTGGCCTCGGTGTTCCCCTGCCGTGGCCCCCGCTGCTAACAGGCCCTCCCGGACGCCAGAAGCCCGTTAGACTGAGCCGGGTTACTAAAGAGCACTGCCTGGACCCCACGCTGCCCCAGATGGCACCCCCAAAACGATGCCACCCCCGGAGATGGCCCCGCAGACACTGTAAATTCTGCCAATGGCCCCGTTCCCGACAGCCGGGATCCGTGGTTTGTCTTTAGTGGCCCCAGAGCCTCCAGCCAACAGCGAGACCTCGCTCTCGACTCCCTGCAAAGCCCGGCGCCTGGTTCCCACATCACAGGGCTGCGTTTGGGAAAACAGCTCTCCTCTGCCTGGGTCGGGGCCGCCTCCGCCCGCCTCTGCCCACATCTGCAGACGCCAGGACGCGCTAATCCTCCCGCCGCCTTCCCGGGCCGCCTGGCCACACAGGACGCCCCGGCTTCCAGTAAGAAGGTCTGTGACCTCCCCTCGGGGTCGCCTGCCCAGCAGAGATGCGCCACTCGGAGGCTCACCTGTGACTCACCTGTGTGGGCTGTGGAGGTGGGTGGCCTGGGGTTGTCACCCCGGCTCTGCCACCTGCCTGGGGGCCTGTGAGGTAGCATAAAGAGGTCACTGTGTAGCAGTAGCTGCTGTTTCCTGACCCCGATGGGGGCTCGGTGCCTAACCCTAACCCTAACCTTTAACCCCTAACCCTAACCCTAACCCCTAACCCTTAACCCTAACCCTTAACCCCTAACCCCTAATCCTAACCCTTAACCCTAACCCTTAACCCCTAGCCCTAACCCTTAACCCCTAACCCTAACCCTTAACCCCTAACGCTAACCCTTAACCCTAATCCTTAACCCCTAACCCCTAACCCTAACCCTAACCCTAACCCTTTTTCCCCTGGGCAGGTGTCTGTCTCTGCTACCTCCTACTTCACCCACTCTACACACATGTGTGTATAGGATTGTGGGGTCCACAGGCAGGTCCAAAATGCGGATTGTGGGGTCCACAGGCAGGTAACGGTGCCACATTCTTTGGACAAAGACAATAAGGAACCGACTCTAAGCTTTTAAAAATAACTACGTGCTCCCTTCCGATGGCAAAAGAAACCCAGGGAGGCTCCTTGCAGGACATTCTGGAAAATGATAAAGGAAAAAAATAAATATATTTGAGAAAACCTTGACGAGCCTACCGGTGGAAATAACCTCAGCATCTAGAGGTAGCTGGCAGTAGACATCCCGGCTTTTTCCTTCTGAACTTTTCTGATCGATTAATTACATTGTCATTGTATTAATCTCTCTCCCCTCTGCAGGAACAGATAACACGCACGGGCAGTTTTATAAGTTGGGACCCCACCGTGCCGACAGGGTGGGCTTTTATTTCCAGAACGTTTCCGCTGAAACTGTGTGATGAGCATGTCTCCCGCTGCGAGAACTCTCTGGAGACAGTTCTTCTCGTTCCAATGAAGAACGGCGTCGAGGTGCGGCCGTTCAATGGTCCATTTACCGGTTTCCGTGATGTTGGGCGTTTTGCGTAATTCCAAACTCAACACCATAAATTACTCCGCTCTTTGGGCAGAGCTCTGATTTACGACTTTGGGATGAAGTCCTGCAAGGAAGGCACTGGATAAAACTTGTTCAAGACTGTGATACCCGATGCCAAATCGCTTTCCCAGAAGGTGTCGGTCTGTGGCTGCCGGGGGGCGGGGGGCACGGGAGCGTGTGTCCCTTCTGCCGTCTGCTGTCCTTGGAGCCAACTGCACGGTTGAAATGGGCTCTCCATGCGATGCCCAGGGCGGCTGGAACAAAGGGCCACAAACTGAGTTTCTTAAAACAACAGAGATTCACCCTCCACAAGTCCCGGAGCCCAGGAGTGTGAGACGCAGGTGTCTCGGGGCCGCGCTCCCTCCGCAGGCTCCGGGGGAGGCTCCTTCCTGCCTCTTCCGGCTCCTGGGGGCTCCAGGCGTCCCTGGGCTTGTGGCCGCGTCTCTCCAGTCTCTGCCTCCGTCTCCACGTGGCTTCTCCTCTGCGTCTGTGTCTCCTCTGCTGTCTCTTAGGAGGACACCTGTCACTGGGTTTGGGGACCTCCCTACTCCAGGATGGTCTCATCTCGAGACCCTTAATTATATCACAAAGACTGTATTTCCAAATACGGCCCCATCCTAAGGTACTGAGATATTAGGGTTTCAAGATATCTTTTTGGGGGATACAAACCGACAGAGTCTGTCTGTTGCTTTACTTTGCGTTATCTTGGGGACAACCATTGGGGCTAAACTTTTTTTCCTTCACATTTTCAGTTAGTTGCCTTTGTTCCTGCAAAACGTGCACACGAGTCTCTCTTCCTTTTCCCCCTGACACCTACGGTCATTGTATGTATAGATCACAAAGAGCTTTGGTAAAAAACATCTCCAAGTTTACATTAAATAATTTCCCGGTGATTTTCTCGACATCTAGAAGTTTGTGTCGTCAAATTCAGCAAACTGCAACTTGGTTCCTTTTGCGCCGGGAAGCCGCACGGGCGTCTCGGAAACCCTCTCCCCGGTCCCCCTGGGGGACTTTCTGTGCTGTTGGCGTCCCCCCTAAATCCTCCATTCACAGGAATCCACGCGGTGTCCCGGGACCCGGGGCCTTCCCTGTTCAGACCTCCCGGGCCCCGTCAAGAGTCCTGAGAAACTCGAGGGGCAAAGGCATTCGTGGCCGACCCCTGTCTAATGGTTTTCGCCACCCGGATAAAATGAGTGTTTTGACAGCTGCCTTTCGGGCACCTGCAGCTGGGCTGGGAGGGGGACTGTGTTTGTAGATGTAGGAGACCAAGGTGCTGTTCCCGGGGTCCCTGGGGAAACGCCACGTAGGTGGCTGCCGGCTCCCACGTGCAAGAGGCCGGCCCCGCAGGCCCCGGTGCTGCTGAAAGATTTATCACGTGTGTAGCCTGGGAGGCAGAGAAGGAAAACACAGGCTGGACGTGGTTCTGGCACGCAGACGGGGCCCCGGGGACCCGCCCCAGAATATGCTACTCTCCTTCCCCCCAAAGCCTCCCAGCCCGGCCCCGCCTGAGTCTGGCTTAGGAAACGCCTGTTGAGCACCCAGGGTTGGATGGAGCCCTGCGGGGCTGAGTGTACGGTGGCGCGTGTAGGAGACCAGACAAAAATAGCCAAAGAAGATACTATGTAACTACTGCTCTCGCTGAGTTCTTCAGGGGAAATGAACGCGCAGGGTGTTGCCATGCAGAGGAACAAGGGGTCCAGCATTAAAATGTGCTGAAGGCATGCAGAGGAGCAGCCAGCTGTGCGCAGGGACAAGCAATTCAGGAGCAAGGAACAGCATGTGCAAAGACTCTGAGCTGGGAATAGCTCAGGCAGGCCGGGGGCCAGGAGGATAAGAGGGTTCCAAGGTGAGGGTTTCGGGGTTGTCAGAGCCCAAGCAGGGAGGCCTAAAGGCCCCATCAGCTCAGCTTTCCCCGAGGGGAGCGGTCCGTGGGCAGCCGTGCCCCTCTCTCCGACCTGTTCACGGTACGCAGGTCGTACAGCACACGGCTTCCTGCGCCTGCGTGGGTGTCTCTCTGGGCCGTTGGATCCCACCGGAGTGGCAGCTTGGGAGAGCCGTGGAATCCACCCCCACCCTGGGGAGTCTCCCGCCAGGAAAGGCTGTCGGCCGCGGTTGTACAAACACCCCAAACGCTGGTTCTCAAAGGGACGGCTGTGCGGCCCGCCATCTCCTGTCTGCCAGAGTTCCCGGCGAGGCTAACCTCCAGCCAGCAAACACAGACTTTATGGACGGCCGTAGGGGTCCGCAGAGGAACAGAGCCTGTAGGAGGAAGAGGAGGAGATGTATTACGGGACGGAAGCCGGGAGTCCTACACGCGGTGTGCCGTCTGCAAGCTGAGGACCCACCGGGCTGGGGTGTGATCCAGTCTGAGTCCAAAGCCCAAGACCCTCTGATGTCAGAAGGCAGGAGAGGTCGGACGTCCCGGCTGCAGAGGACAGAGCGAATTCTGCGTCCCTCCCTGTTCTTGTCGTATCCGAGCCCTCCATGCGCCAGATGACAGCGGCCGGCGTTGGTGAGGGCTCCATGTTCTTTCCTCGGTCTACGGCTTCAAAGACTCATTGCTTCCAGAAACTCCTCCCGACGCCCTCATCCTCCTCTCTGCCTCTGGGGACCCGGCCAAGCCAGCGTGTGGTAAGAGCGGCTCTGAAAGCACCGCCCTGGGGGCCTCGCGGAGAAGCTCGTGTGGCCGGACGGCGGCTCCTGCGTCCCGGAGACGAGTCTGGGGCCCGGCCGGGGCGTATTTAGGGAGCAGAGTCGCAGTTTTGTTCAAAGTCAGCGTGAGACGCCCGTCGCAAACCCGGGAGGACGGCGGGGCAGAGGGCGAGAGTCTGTGGCTCGGGGTAGAGGTTTGGTCTGGAGCGAGCGACACGCAGATTGTTAAAAAACACATTTTTTAGTGGTTAGATGAGATATGCAAAAGAAAAAAAAAAAGAAAAAATGGGAAGGTTAACTTTTAAAAAATAGCAGCATTATGGAGATATTACTCACAGACCATAGAATTCACCGGTTTATACCATGCGCGTCCGTGGTTGTAGAATATTTACATGGTTGTGCAACTGTGACCGCTGTGTGATTCCGGAAGGTTCCTGCTGCCCCCGGAAGAATCCGGTAAGCTTTAGCCATCAGTCCCTGTATTAATTTGCAACCAATTGCCGCAAACTTGGTGGCTTGAAATAAAACAAGATTCATCGTCTTGCGGTTCTGGAGGTCAGAACCGTGCCGGGGCCTCCCGGGACACAGTCGTGGTGTCGTGGGGCTGGTTCCTGCCCGGGGGAGATGCTGTTCCCGTCCCTCTCCCGGCCCCTGTGATGGCGTCGGCGCCCCTGGGTGATGCTGGGTTGTGTCTGTCTCAAGTGAGGGACCAGCGGCTTCACCCCGTCTGTGGCCCCCATTCCCCTGGGCCAGGGGACACGGCACAGCCTCGGGGTGTGGGAGCAGGGCGTGGACGTCTGTAGGGGCCACGATTCTGCCCACGGCACCCCCAACGCCTCCTCTCCCTCCGACCTCCCATGGCAGCCACTGATCCGCTTCCTGTCTCTGTGGGGTCCCCGTTCTGGAAGTTCCGTGCTGACAGCCCCTCTGATGACCCTCCGATGACGCGCAGCCTGGCCGGCCCTGGCGTGTTTCCCGTTGCTGTCTCGCTTGCGGCCACACGGTGGCGGCGTAACCCGCGGAATTGTGTTCGCGGATTTGGAGCCCTGGGCCCTTCACCCCTGTTCTCTCCCCTCCCTGACACGGTGGGGTTTTGAGTTCCGAGTTCATCCCAAATCCGGGTGGGCCCTCCCTCCCCCTGTGCTCACTGGCCAGTGTAGACGCTGACCGACTCATGTAGACCTCGTGTCGGGAAGCCGGTGGGTTCTTCTTAGCAAGACCGTTCCTTCTTTCCGTGACGTTCCGGACTCTCCTCCTCCGAGCAAGAGCTGTCCGGCCTTAACGATAATCCGGCATATTAGATTGAAATCAGCCGCTTGACAAACGGGTTTCAGTATCTCGTTACCTCCTAACATGCTCCCTCTGGCAGCCAGAGTCCTGTGAAACTCGGTGTGAATTCTTAGTTTCCTGCTGTTTGCACAGACCCAGTTCTTCCCATTTCTGGGTTAGACGGTTGCGGCAGAATGTTCTGGACATTGGATGTGGCTTTGCTAACCCTAACACACTGACAGCCACGCTAGAAAAAAAATTTTTCTTTCCTTGGGGCCACGGTGTTTTATCGCGAAAACAGAATGAAAACCTCGAAAACAGCAACCGATCCCAATTTAATGAAAAATTGGTTTTTTACTGTTTTCTGTGTGTGAGTTAAAGGCTACTTGAAAAATAGGGCGGGCGGTTCCCAGGGTGAAGACACGTGTGAGTTATATACAATTCACGAGGCCCCGGGGTCAAAACGAGCGTGAGTTAAATGCAACTCAGGTGGCAGTTAATGTGTTAAACGTGGGCTGGGAACAGCAGCAAGTTGGTGTGAAAACAGGCTGGAGATGGGATCCGTCCCTGGTCTGTCAACAGACACCACAGACCCGTGAACAGGGAGTTTCAACGTTGTCCGGGTCGTGTTTAATTTTGACTGCGCCCAGAAAGGCGTGTTGTCAGCCGCACGCCGGTCAAAGCCACTTTGAGAGACCACGTTGCGGCCCACCCGCCACTGGGAAGGAGCCGCCGGCCCCAGCGCAAGCGGCACAGACGCAAACCACCTCCGTTCAAATAGAGCCACTCAGAAATCAGGCGCATTAAACAACACAAGCGTCCTGGGATGGATGGGTGCGTGAACAGGATGTGGTCACCCTTACGGCGGCATAGTACGCACCCCTGAGAAGGAAGGGAACTTTGACACCTGCTACAACACCGGTGAACCCTGAGGACTTGATGCTTTGTGAAATAAGCCAGGCTCAACGGGACACGACTGCAGGATCCCACTCCAGTGAGGCGCCCAGAGTCGTCAAATCCGCAGAGACACAAAGTTGGAAGGTGGGTGCCGGGGCTGGGGGAGCGGGCCGGGGAGTTGATGCACAAGGGGACAGAGTTTTGGTTTTAGAGGATGATTTCTGGGAAGGAATCATGGTGCCACTTGCATGACAATGTCAGTGTAGTTAATCTGGTGAACTGTGCGCTTAAAAGTGGTGTCAGCAGGGGTCTCTGAAGTTTGCGTCTGAGCTTTGGGGTGCAGTTCGGGGCTGATGGGGAGGGGCATTTGTATGTGGGGTCCCCGGAGTAGCCGGCTGGTGTCTCAGTGCCGCCGCGAGAGTCTCGTGAACCCAAACACCTACCCTGTTCGTGGGCCCGCGGGATGCCTCGGGGACAGCGCTCCGTGGGGGGACATTCACGCAGGGCTGGGGACACCCAGGGGACACACCCCCCTCTTTTGGGGAGCAAAGAGCCACTTCTTGAGAGGGTCGGCAGCTCAGGACCCGGATTTGGTGAACTTAGTTCGAGCCCCGGCTGAGTGATGAAGCCGCAGCCAACAGGTGCGAACCCTCGAGCCGGTCCACAGAACATCTGACTTCGTGTGCGGGGCAAAGAGAGGCGTCTCCAAGGTTTGGCGGCTTCGCGCCAGGCCTCGGAACATTTGCACAGAACTCCGTACTCTGAAGTAAGACCCATTATCTCCGTAACACTGCTATTTGTTTTTTTGTTTTTTTTTTTGAGACAGAGTCTCACTGTGTTGCCCGGGCAAGAGTGCCGTGGCGTCAGCCTAGCTCACAGCAACCTCAAACTCCTGGGCTCAAGCGATCCTCCTGCCTCAGCCTCCCGAGTAGCTGGGACTACAGGCATGCGCCACCAGCCCGGCTATTTTTTTTTCTATATATTTTTAGCTTTCCAATTAATTTCTTTCTATTTTTAGTAGAGACGGGGTCTCGCTCTTGCTCAGGCTGGTCTCGAACTCCGGCCTCCCAGAGAGCTAGGATTACAGGCGTGAGCCACCTTGCCCCGCCTTGCATCCGGAAGCTCAGAAATGGGCCAATAAACGGACAACACACTCTCCGGGAGTGGACCTCGAATGGCCATAAAACATCAGTGCTCCTGTCTGCCCCTTTTTCTACTTTTTTTCCCTGTTTGTTTTGGGTTCCTTTCCCCCGATTTTGTTTTTCTGCTTTGGTTTGCACACGGCCGATAGATCATTCACCCACTGGTAGCAGCACCTGGAAATTTGGTTTACAGTGCAAATATTTGGCGATTTCTGATGCACGGTGATGGAGAGATTTTCTCGGTGGGGTGGGAGAGGACGGAGAACCCGGCGTGCTAGTCTTTCTGTTGGTTTGCCTGCTTTTTTGTCTGTGAGTCCAACATCCACAGAGAACTTGCGGAGGGAGGGCGGCTCCTCCAGGCTGGCCCCGTGGGGTTTCGCGTCTCTGATTTTTCCTTTGCATCCGCGGCGGACGTTGTACAACCGAAGCTCCGAGCTCTGCGTGTCTGTAACGCGCGTGGGCCTTTCTCTCTCTCTCGTTGCGCGAGGCTGAAATATTGGCGACATCTGGCAGGTATTAATAAATTAGATTATTACATCTCTTACATGAAAGGGGCGCTGTTTTGATTGGCTCTCAGAGACGCATAAGCGTGCACGTATAAATCTAATATTCCCCGAGATCACAGACCGTCCGGCTGCGGAACTTAAACTGCTTAAAATGTGCCGTGTTTAAAAAAATCATTTTTACAGAACGGACAAGCTCAGAAACCTGTTAAGAATCCAAGTTTACGTAGGTATGGGGAGTCTTTGAACGGGTCGGACTGGTTTAATCGTTCTGGCTTCAGAAAGAAGAAAAACAGGTACATGGCTGTTCTCTGTTGGAGGTTAAATATAAAATAAGCATCCATTTTATGCGTTCATATTGGTTTATTGATCAAATGAATAAACTGCCACCCCTCGTAATAGAGTGTCTGAGAGTATGAAAAATGTAAATCTGTGGTCAATTAAGTTAAATCATCGTTCTGACAAATTTGTTTATGATAGTATCAGTCATGATTTAGAGTATGTCAGCTTAAATACAAGTTCTAAAACCTTAGGTCACTTAAAAACATGGGTTCATGGCCGGGCGCGGGGGGCCTCATGCCTGTAATCCCAGCACTCTGGGAGGCCAAGGTGGAGGATCAGTTGAGGCCAGGAGTTCAAGATCAGCCTGAGCAAGAGCGAGATCCCGTCTCTACTAAAATTAGAAAGAAATTAATCAGACAACTAAAAATGCATAGAAAAAATTAGCTGGGCATGGTGGCTCATGCCTGTAGTCCCAGCTACTTGGGAGGCTGACGCAGGAGGATTGCTTGAGCCCAGGAGTTTGAGGTTGCTGTGAGCTAGGATGACACCATGGCACTCTAGCCCGGGCAACACAGTGAGACTCTGTCTCAAAAAAATAAAAAAAGAAAACATGGGTTCATGGCTGGGCATGGTGGCTCACGCCTGTAATCCCAGCACTCTGGGAGGCTGAGGTGGGAGGATCGGTTGAGGCCAGGAGTTCAACACCAGCCTGAGCAAGAGCGAGACCCCGTCTCTACTAAAAATAGAAAAAATGAGCCGGGCATGGTGGCGCATGCCTGTAGTGCCAGCTACTCGGGAGGCTGAGGCAGGAGGATTGCTTGAGCCCAGGAGTTGGAGGCTGCAGTGAGCTATGATGACACCATGGCACTCCAGCCTGGGTGACAGAGTGAGACTCTGTCTCAAAAAAAAAAAAAAAAGGGTCGATATTACTACATTGAGTTAATTCATGAGTAATCATTGGATACCCAGATGATTTCTAAGTAAGACGGGATACTGAGCCCTCGTTATCAAGCATAATATCAAGTCAATACAGATTTGCTTTTCATTTTCATGTTTTCTCTTCACACTCACGAACGTGTTCATTTTGCCCCCTCCAGGACCGGGTAGGAAGGATGTGGCTGGGTAGAAAGTTGTATTTGGGATTCAGGAGTGTTGCCATCTGCCAAGCGCCAACACGGGGCCGTTCCTCAGGGCCACCTCCCTGCCCTTCTGTGGAACAGGAGGTCATCACTTTGGTTAGAAGTTGTAGTGAGTACGGGTCGTGAGATTATGCAAAGACAGACAGACAGAGACAGACAGAGACAGAGACAGAGACAGAGGGACATGCAATCGGTTCTGTTTTTGCTCATCAAGGTAAAAAGAGCACAGCTTTGCCCCGGAGTACCTGGCTGTCCCGGGAGAACAGCAGGTGACAAAAGCAGGAATGTGAGTACAAATGTGTAGGATGTTAGCGCCGAGGGCATTGTATCTGTCCTGCTTCCTAATCCTGAGACCGAAAGGGAACAACGAGAAATGTAACATTTTGCCGAAGTTGGCTCAGTTTTGATGGGCTTTTTCATTAAAACATAAAATCTCGTGCAACCCTAAGAAAGAAATATGACATTAATTCAAACCGGAATTTGGCTTCTTGCTGTGAGAAGAGCACTTTCTCCGTGGTCTGGAGGAGCAGAGGTGCTGAGACGTTGCCCTTCCCACCGTGGACGTGGCCCGGACAGCGGCGGCGCCGGGTCTGCGCAGAGGAATTTTCTCGGCTCTGCGCAGAGGAATTTTCTCGGCTCTATCCCAACCTTGATTATTGAAAATGAGCTTGGACCTACCAGGCTGTTTGGAACGTGGCCCCCCTGTCTCTGCAGAGTCATCTCCGTGCTCCCTCGACCCGGCCACGCCGAGTGGGACGTCCCTCGTGGCACCTGCGTCGTGTGAGTCGGTCTGGAACTCGCCCCGGGGGACTGCTCAGGTCTGTGCTTTGAGCTTCCCTTGTTGGATTGGGGAAGCAGCCCCGCAATGAGAAGCCGAGATGCGGGGATTCAGGAAAGCTTCCCTCTGCTTGTCATTGCCCGGCTGAGGATGAGGGTCCCATGTCAGGACCCTCCCCACCAAGACGCCTTGCTGGGTCGGCTCACTCACAGGGTCTCTGTCCGCCCCTGGGAGAGGGCAGCCCGGGACGCCCGCCTCGTGCTGCAGCTGCAGGGACAAGGTGCCCCGTCCAAGTTCTGACCGCTGCACCCGCCTGTCTCATTTCGTAGGAGCAGCAAGAGCAGGGCAAGGGGCTGCCTTGGGTGCTGCGTGTGCGCAGGCCACACCGCGGTGTTCAGCCTTGTGCTGGGGGGGAGGTGCTACGTGGGGTGCGTGTGTGGTGCTGAACACAGAGCTCGCGTGTTGCTCTAGGCAGACGCACTGCCTGCCCGACAGTGTGCGAGGGGACGGTGAGTGTTAGCACTTGGAACAGGCGGGATCTGCCCCCCAAGGCCGCTGTAACAAACGGCTGTAGGTCACCTTGCTGTTGTCACCTCCACCATGGGTCACTCCTGTCTCCGTGGTCCCTGGGGACCCCATTGCTGCCTCCCCGGTCCCTGGGGACATGGACCCCTGCTTCCCTGGTCCCTGGGGACCCTACTCTTGCCTCCCTGGTCCTTGGGGACCCTACTCCTGCCTCCCTGGTCCTTGGGGACCCTACTCCTGCCTCGCTGGTCCTTGGGGACCCCACTCCTGCCTCCCTGGTCCCTGGGGACATGTACCCCTGCTTCCCTGGTCCTTGGGGAGCCTACTCTTGCCTCCCTGGTCCCTGGGGACCCCACTCCTGTCTCTCTGGTCCCTGGGAATGTGCATTCCAGGGA
>NW_012152852.1:78204-82658 GCF_000956105.1 Propithecus coquereli | reverse complement strand
AGGCCACACCGCGGTGTTCAGCCTCGTGCTGGGGGGGAGGTGCTACGTGGGGTGCGTGTGTGGTGCTGAACACAGAGCTCGCGTGTTGCTCTAGGGAGACGCACTGCCTGCCCAACACTGTGCGAGGGGACGGTGAGTGTTAGCACTTGGAACAGGCGGGATCTGCCCCCCACGGCCGCTGTAACAAACGGCTATAGGTCACCTTGCTGTTGTCACCTCCACCATGGGTCATTCTTGCCTCCCTGGTCCCTGGGGACCCCACTCCTGCCTCCCTGGTCCCTGGGGACTCCACTCCTGCCTCCCACGTCCCTGGGGACCCCACTCCTGCCTCCCTCGTCCCTGGGGACCCCACCCCTGCTTCCCTGGTCCCTGGGGACCTCACTCCTGCCTCCCTGGTCCCTGGGGACCTCACTCCTGCCTCCCTGGTCCCTGGGGACCCCACTCCTGCCTCCCTGGTCCCTGGGGACCCCACTCCTGCTTCCCTGGTCCCTGGGGACCCCACTCTTGCCTCCCTCGTCCCTGGGGACCCCACTTCTGCCTCCCTCGTCCCTGGGGACCCCACTGCTGCCTGCCTGGTCCCTGGTGACGTGCACCCCTGCTTCCCTGGTCCCTGGGGACCCCACTCCCGCCTCCCTGGTCCTTGGGGACCCCAACCCTGCTTCCCCGGTCCCTGGGGACCCTACTCTTGCCTCCCTGGTCCCTGGTGCCATGCACCCCTGCTTCCCTGGTCCCTGGGGACCCTACTCTTGCTTCCCTGGTCCCTGGGGACCCCACTCCTGTCTCTCTGGTCCCTGGGAATGTGCATTCCAGGGACGCCTGGAGCCCCCAGGAGCTGGCAGAGGCAGGAAGGAGCCTCCCCCGGAGCCTGAGGAGGGAGCGCGGCCCCGAGACACCCGCGTCTCAGCCTCCTGGGCTCTGGGGCTGGGAAAAAATAAACAAATGTGTCAAACCCTCAGTTTGGGGTTATTGGTTAGGCAGCCCCAGGAAACTAAAGGTTCCTAATAGGAGCCCAGCGTGGCGGGGAAAGAAAGAACCTTCCTATTTCCTGCCAACCTGCAGCTGCAGGGCTCGTGTGAGCCCAGGAACCGGCCTGGCCTCTCCGGACCGAGCCTTCCTGGGTGGAATGGGGCAGCGACCATGTGGATCTACCCGGGGCTCCTCGTCCTACGGCTCCGTTCCCCCACTTCTGAATTCCGTGCGGTATAATTCACGCCGGGGCGGCGCCTGGGAGCGGCTCCCCTCCCGGTTTTTTGTGCAAATGAGCGTTACCTGTGGTGTGCTCCGGAGCGGTGGCCCTTTGATGTGAGGTCTGACGCTCCCAGACGGTACAAAAGAAAATAACTTTAAAACTTTCAAGGCAGCCCTAATTGAAGTTAACATAAAAGAAGAGACAGGGTGTTAATTGGTCTATCTCGGGCATAATTTGGGCCCGGGAGACCGTGTCCCCCAGCCCCCCTGCCACCCGACACATCTTTAATTCAACACGCTTTGTGTTAATGACCTCCGGACGAGGCAGCTTTGATTGGGAGCCGTTATCACGGAATTAGAGGCACAGCGGCCTCAGGATAAGCGAGTTAGGGTGCAACTGGGGAGAAGGGCCCTGCACCCCACTGTGCAGGGAGGGCGTTTTCAGACCCAGCTGGGAAAAAGGAGCGGTTACCCTCAGTCTCCTCTCTGCGCCCCACTCGGGGGGGACGGTCAGAGTTCCTGCCCTGCACAGGGCCGGCCGGGCCGGGGCACGTGCGGGTATTGGGGTCCCACCTGAGGGACAGGGGACACGGGGCCGCCCTGATGCTCCGCCCTGGAGGGTCCGTAGTACAGACACCGTTTCCCGAGCCCAGGCCCCGGATGGAGGGAGGTCACGCTGCGGGGGCCAAAGGTCAGGGAAGTAGGAGGTGAGTTCAGGAGGAGGGGCCAGGTCTGGGGAGTCCTGGGGAGTTGGGGGGAGTCCTGGGGAGTCCTGGGGGGTCATGGGGGAGTCGTTGGAGTGTCTGGGGGAGTCCTGGGGGTCTGGGGAGTCCTGGGGAGTTGGGGGGAGTCCTGGGGAGTCCTGGGGGGTCATGGGGGAGTCGTTGGGGTGTCTGGGGGAGTCCTGGGGAGTTGGGGGAGTTGGGGGAGTCCTTGGGAGTCGTAGGGAGACACATGGACTGATGGTGTCTCACTGGGAGTCCTCCGACTCTTGCAGTTGTCATGTGGAGTTTGGGGGTGTTGGAGTCAGTTACGTGAATGAGAAAATCATAATTTCTTCCTGAGCAGGAGGGTGTGAGTAATGGGAACGGGACTGGAACCAGTAGCTGGACTCATAAATCCCCGTGGGAGTGTCTACTGGTTGTGCATAACATTACGCAAATTGTAGCTGTAGGTGTAGAAATCATTTTTGCAGTTTTTATGCACAAAGCTCTGAAGGTAGCATGTAGATGAGACCGTCCTGGATTAGGGAGGTCCCCGAACCCAGTGACAGGTGTCCTCCTAAGAGACAGCAGAGGAGACACAGACGCAGAGGAGAAGCCACGTGGAGACGGAGGCAGAGACTGGAGTGATGCGGCCACAAGCCCAGGGACACCTGGAGCCCCCAGGAGCTGGAAGAGGCAGGAAGGAGCCTCCCCCGGAGCCTGCGGAGGGAGCGCGGCCCCGAGACACCTGTGTCTCAGACTCCTGGGCTCTGGGACTGGGAGGGGACACATTCCTGTGCAGATTTAGGCATTCTCTGTGGGTCGTGTGCTGCCACAGTCGCTGGGTAGGAAGACTGAACAAACTCACCCTTTGACGTAGTCATGCAAAGGCCCTGTGGCGGGATTTCGTGACGCCCTAAAGGAAGACATACCGTCTGTGTGCTTCTCCCGGCTTGTTCACAAATGTGCACGCCGGATGGAAATGTTCTATCTATGCCTGACGCCTCTTTGACCCACGGCGGGAAGAGGACCAGGTCCCCACCACTGGCTTCTAACGTTTAGCAGAACTTGCGCAGCTTCCTTTTGAATTCAGAGACGTGAATGAAAACAAAAAGCTGGAAGAAATGCAAACCGCAGAGGCTGTTCTCACGTGGCGCCTTTTGCGCAGGTGGCCGTAAGGCTGAGGCCAGTCTGCCTCGGTTGCCTTTGTACCTTACTTACTTGTAACACTAAAGTCCGCACCTGGAGGGCAGTGCTGCTCATGCCTGGGCTGCACGGTTCGTAAACGCACAGCAGTGCAGACAGATCTCTGTGTCACTCTCCAGGAAGAAATTTACAGCTCCACAAACAGCCAGGAGTGAGGATTTTAGTCTCCCGCGAACTCCTACCCAGGTGTGAGGACCCTGTGCAAGTGACCTCTAGTAAACTCTTGTAACTCTCCCAGCTGGATTCGTGTGGGTCATGCTTTGGTCCCCTCTGGCACCCGCTCCGTTTGGAGGGTGGTTTTTCTGTATCATCCTGGGATTTTCCCCAAACGCACTAAACGTATTCATGCGGTGTTTGGGTAAAATGATGAATTTTCTCTATTTTAGTTTGCTCTGTGTGGGGAGCTGTGTTCCCACCGCACACAGCGCAGAAAAGCCTCCTCCAAGCTCAGCCAAGGGCCTGCACCTTCCACGGGCCCAGTCTACAGGGTCTCTGAGGTGTCTAAGTTCTCAAGGTGGCATTCGAAGCTTTCTGTACAAACAGAGTTTTGATTAAACGTGAGATGTCAGTGTCCCCGGCCAGCAACCATAATGTCCAAATCCGATACTGATTGCTGTGTGTTCAGAAACGCATTTTCTGCACAGACAATTTTTTTTTTTTAGAGACAGGGTCTTGCTCTGTCACCCAGGCTAGAGTGCAGTGGCCTCATCATAGCTCACAGCAGCCTCAAATTCCTGAGCTCAAGCGATCCTCCTGCTTCAGCCTCCCAAGTAGCTGAGACTAGAGGCACACACCATGACACCCGACAAATTTTTTTATTTTTAGTAGAGACAGGGTCTTGCTCGTGCTCGAACTCCTGACCTCAAGCGATCCTCCCTCCTCAGCCTCCCAGAGCGCTAGGATTACAGGTCTGAGCCACCTTGCCCCGCCTTTACATGGGTTTTAAAATTTTATTTATTTTAATTAATCAATGTATTTATTTCTGTAGAGATAGGGTCTCACTATGTTGCCCAGGCTAGCTTAGAACTCCTGGCCTCAAATGATCCTCCCGCCTTGGCCTCTCAAAGTGCTGGGATTACAGGCGTGAGCCACCGCACCTGGACCGAATGGATGTTTTCGTTAATTGATTTGAGCAACAGTTGACTGCGTTGACACGTTTGCCCCAGAGAGGCGTCAGGAGGCCTGGCCGTGTCTCGGGCTGGCCCCGGGCCGCAGGGCTGGTCGGCCTCAGGTCCTCAGTTCTGACAACTGCCCCCTTCGCTGAGCCCGCATCCCGCACATGACCCCCCAGCTCTCCTCCCTGCTGTTGCCTGTTGGTTCCGGCATCTTCCCCGGGGTGAGCTGGGCCCAGTTGTG
>NW_012152852.1:73997-77559 GCF_000956105.1 Propithecus coquereli | reverse complement strand
CATGGTGGCCTCTACTGGCCGCTGAGCTCAGAGGGAAAACATGAACTTCAAGGGGTTTGTTGTTTGATGGGATTTAATTTGTAAATTAGTCCTGGTATTACAGACGTTCACGAGCTGGGTTCCAGGGATACGCAGTTATTTTTATGTCTGTGCACACTGGAGCAACAATACAGGGAAAACCACGTGGTCGTGGCGGCGTGGTCTGTGTTCGTGTCCTGTGGCTCCCACGATAAACCAGGCAGCATAAAACCACAGACGTTTGTTCTCTCACGTCTTGGAGGCTGGAAGTCCCAGATCTAAGTCTCTCAGGGCTGGTTCCTCCTGAGTCCTCTCTCCTGGGGGTGTAGACGCCGTCTTCTCCTGTGTCCTCACGGGGTCGTCCCTCTGTGTGTGTCTGTGTCCTCATCTCCTCCTCTTATAAGGACACCAGTCCTGTTGGATCAGGGCCCACCCTAGTGACCTCAGTTTACCTTAATCAGCTCTCTAAAGACCGATCTCCAAACACAGTCACATTCCAAGGTCCTGGGGTCAGGGCTCCAATGTACGGATCTGGGGGGACACAGATCCATTATAGGGACGGGTGGGTCTCACAGCTCGTCTCGGGACTGCAGGATTGAAACGCAAGCTCAGTCCCCTGGGAGGACAGCAGCAGAGGAAAACGCAGCCCCCACGTCAGCCTGTTTGATAGGAGGAGAAGTGGAGGTCAGCGTGCAGGCGGCAATTAGGGCCAGACGTCAGGGACGACTCCCGGCGCCGGGGCTGGCTCCTTCCTCATGCACCCGCTCCTGTGACGTGCGGGCGGCCGTGCCCAGGCTGCGCAGCTATGCGGGGTCTGTGCTCCTGTCCAGGCCATGCATGGGGCGGAGCTTCTGGGTGTCTCACAAACAACTGACATTCATTGCTCCCAGCTCTGGAGGCTGGAAGTGGAGATCCCGGCGTGGCAGAGGCTGTGTCTGGTGGGGACTCACTTCCTGGTTCATAGACGGCGCCTTCTCGCTGTGTCCTCACGTGGTGGAAGGGGCGAGGGAGCTCTCTGGGGTCCCTTTTATAAGGACACTGACCCCATCCATGAGTCTCCACCACAGGACCTTGTCACCTCCCATAGCCCGACCTCCTAACACCATCACCTTGGTGGTTATATTTCAGCATGGGAATTTTGGGGAGACACAAACTTTAGACCACAGCAGTACGCGTCGGTTTTATACGTATTCTTTCCTGTCTGGGGGGCAGGGCTGGGGGTGGGTGCTAGGATGACCCGCCCCACGTTTGCAGACGGCGGAGGCAGCGTCCGAGTCTGGTGGCCCCACCGAGATGCACCTGTTTTTCCCAACCGTGTTTCGCACGGCAGTTACGACTTTATCCCGGAGATGGCTGGGAGGGGAGAGGAAATCGAGCACAAGAGCTCGGACGACAGCTGCGAGAGGCGGTGGTGGGACGCGGATGGGGGGCCCGTAGCATCTGCCAGGGGCCAAGCGACTTCAGGTGGGTCATGAATCGGTTTTGCTTCTCCGGTCCCAGAGTGTTTGCAACTTGCGGTACTGTTGCTTCCTGGGTTTATCTGTGAATGACATGCAATTCTTAATTTTTTGTTTGGCATTGAAGAAATACAATTATACAAGTTTATCCTGTACAACGTGATGCTTTTAAACACATACCCATCGTGGAGCAGCTAGATGAAGCGAATTAGCAGGTACGTCGTCCCAGGGCCCCCATTCCCAGCCGCCGAGCCCAACAGCCAGCCTCTGTTGCAGGGAGGGGCTCTCAGGGCCCCCAGGGCGCTGAGCCGGAGCTCCGACGGCCCGGAGCTTTCCGTCTGCACGGCCAAGAACACCCACGTCATGTCTGAGCGCGAGGCAGGTCACGCTTGGGTTTGAAAGTTCCCATTTGGCCACGGCCTTGCGTGCCGGAGATACGTGAGTTCGCACCATGCAATAGCAACCTTCTTTGCACAGGGGAGTGTTTTCAAAGGCGGGGCAGGAAGGAGTCGCGGATAGACGCCTTGGCATCCTCGTAAAGAGATCCTCTCACAACGCATTGACTGCACTTAATGTCATAACACAGTCCTGTGCACTCAAAATTGCTAAGAGCATGGATTTTAAAACGCTCCCACCACAAGAAAATCGGTGCGCGGGATGACGTACCAGCTAATTCGCTTGATCTAGCCATTGCACGATGGGTACGTGTTTGAAAGCATCACGTTGCACAGGATAAACTCGTATAATTGTATTTCTTCAATGCAAAAAAAAAAAAAAAATTTAGAATTGCATGCCGTTAACAGAGAAACCCAGGAAGCAACGGCACTGCAAGTTGCAAACACTCCGGGACCGGAGAAGCAAAACCGATTCACGACCTATGTGAAGTCGCATGGCCCCCGGCGGATGCTACGGCCCCCCCATCCCCGTCCCACCACCCCCTCTCGCAGGTCTCGTCCGACAACACTCCCCGATGAATCCACCGCGGGGCAGAGCTCAGCTTTCAGAAGGAGGGAAGTTTGAGAAAAAAAAGTTTACAGCCCGTCATTTCAAGCGTTTGTCTTTTTTTTTTTTTTTTAAGGAAAAAGAAAAAAAACGGAGAGGAAAAAACACTCACATTCCTCCCAGCCCTCCTTCTCCTGACACCGATTTCCTTTAGAAGATCTCAAAGTACAAGCGGGTACATGACGTGTCGGCGTCCCCGGAGTGCGCGCTTTGTGTTTGATTTGAGGCACGGTCTGTAGGTGCGTCTGACAGCTCTCAGATGCAATCGGAGGCTCGGGGCTTTCAAGAGACGCGGGTTATCGGGGTAGATCCATCCAGGGTGCGTCCTGGGAGACCGCGCGCCGGCTTTGTAGAGCCCCGCAGAGCCGCGGCCCCCACGCTGCGCACGCCCCGGCCGGCTGACAGGCGGCCCGCGCTTCACCGTAATCACGTATAAAAGACAGCTCCCTGCAGGTTACGGGTCTGCTGTGTTTTGACATTGACCCTAATACATAATTGAAGCGCAAAGCCCGCGCCGTGCGCCGCGAGATGAGAAAAGACCACAGAACTGGCAAATGCGGAGATGTTCAATCAGAAATCATATTTGTTCCCGATTGTGGAGACATGGCCTGAAAGGAGAGGGGGCCGGGGGGCGGGGGGGAGGAGGACGAGGAGGAGGAGGGACTCCTGTCTGTGTAGCCTCCTGGCAGCACCGAGAGCTGTCAAATAAAAGTTTGTCTGGGATCGGGGACGAGGAGCAGCAGTCAGTTACTACCAGATATTCCGGCACATGGAGGTGTTTGCAGAACCCGGCCGTGCACACGCATTGTCTGTTTGCTTGGACGGAGTTGCACCCTCAGAGCGGCTTAGACACACATGCACCGTATCGGGGAGGCAGGAGCACCAGGTCCCAGTAACTCAGTAGCTGCCCAAGAGTGAGGAAGCAGCAGGGGTTGCTGGGGGCTGTCGACGATGCTCTGGATGAGAATGTGGAATGCCCAGGCCTAACCCTAACCCGAATCCTAACCCTGACCCCTAACCCTAACCCTAAACCCTAACCCCAACCCTAACCCTAACCCTAACCTGAACACTAACCCTAAACCTAA
>NW_012152852.1:65526-72560 GCF_000956105.1 Propithecus coquereli | reverse complement strand
ATCAGGGGTCCCCAACCTTTTTGGCAGCAGAGACCGGTTTCGCGGAAGACAGTTTTTCCACGGACCTGGGCAGGGGGGATGGTTGCAGGATGATTCAAGCGTGTTACGATTATTGTGCATTTTATTTCTATTATTATTACATTGTCACTTGCCCCTCCCCGATAGGGTTTGGATAAGAGTCTGCAAGCAGTTGATTTATTATGGTTTCCATGCAGTCGAACCTCTGTGCTAGTGATAATCTGTGTTTGCAGCTGTTCCCTAGAGCTAGCGTCACTGCCTCAGCTCCACCTTGGGTCATCGGGCATTAGATTGTCATAAGGACCCACAACCTAGATCCCTTGAATTTGCAGTTTGCAACAGCGTTTGCGCTGCTGTGAGCATCTAATGTCCCTGTCTGCAGCCCGGGGCATTGGGAACCTCAGCATTAGGAGGTTAATCTTTTTATTTTTATATTGTGAAATTTGTCATTTTTTCCTTCTATTGCATCTAGGTTCGAAGTCCTAGTTAGCAAGCCTTCCCCCACGCTCAGAGTATGGAGGAAGTCAACCGTTTTTTTCTTTTACTGTGTGTATAATGTCATTGAACAAAATGTAGGTCTCTGTTCAGTTTGTTTGTGTGTAGTAACGGGAATGCAGCTGAGTTTCAGAAACGGGATGTCCGTCTTCCTCCAGTGATTGCCACGTGTATCTGAGCTTATTTTCGGACCCCTGTCCGGTACGCTGGTCCGTCTACGCAGAAGTCACTGCACACTGTTTGACGGCAAGTTTTGCGGCAGATTTCTCTACCTGGTAGGACGATTTCTCCCTTACCTGATTTATATTTCAGGCTTTTGCTACCATTCTTGCTATGAGCTTCAGTGTCAGCTTGTCTAACTCTAGAACAAAAAGCTTGTTTTTACTGGGATCACGGTACGTTTATAAATGAGCTTAGAACTCATGCTTGAGAATGCTCCCTGAAAGAACAAGGCATGTCTTTCTATCTGCTCAAATTTATTGTTGTTTATCGAAGGGGTGTTTTGTAGCTTCATTCCACATTGGTTTTGAATTTTTTTGTTGTTGTTGAATTTACCCCTAAGTATCTTGTCTTTCTTGTTGCTTTGTAAATATTTTGTCTTGCATTGTATATTCTAACTGGGTCTATTTTTTTATAGAGATGGAGTCTTGCTCTTGCTCAGGCTGGCCTCGAACTCCTGGCCTCAAGTGATCCTCCTGCCTTGGCCTCCCAGAGTGCTTGGATTATAGGTGTGAGCCACCGCGCCCGGCCCGAAGGCTATTTATTCTTGCATGTTATCAATAATTTTATATCCCACTATCTTGCTGAATAACTTTCTTGTTTGAGTTACTGCTATCATTAATTCCATAGAATTTTCCAGGCATTCTCTCATGTCCTTTGAAAATATAGTTTTGTTTTTATTTTCCAATTCTTACAAATTTGGTTATTTTCTTTTGTGTCATCAGACTAGCCAATATCTCAAGTACAAGGTTAACTAGTAGCAGGGGCATTGGATGTCCCCATGTGGTTTCTGATTCATAGCAGAGACAATTTCAGTGTTTTTCTGCAAGGTGGGATGCTGGCTTTGGTACTCTGACGTATGTATTTTTAGCACGTTAAAAAGTAGCTATGTATTCCTACTTTTTTGAGTGTTTTTAGGAATTTTGTCAGCGGATTTTATCTATAGAGTTACTCATAGAATTTTTCTCTTTAGATCTACTGTTATGTGAATTACACTAATACTTTTCCTAATACTGAACCATCCTTGCATTCATGGTATAAACCACCCTTGGTTGAGGAGTATTATTTTCTTAACGTGGTTTTGGAGTCTGCTTGCCAAGATTTTATTTAGGATTTTAAAATTTATACTCATAAGTGATTTTAGGATGTAATTTACTTTTCTTTGTGCCAGCTTTGCCCAATTTAGGTATAATTATTAATGCTACACTAGCGTCATGGAAAGAATTTGAGAAGTTTTCTTCCTTTTTAATGTTCTATGACATTGGGAGTATCTTGCTCCTTGAAGGGTTGATAGAATTTCCTTGTGGAACCAGCTAATCCTGCTGCTTTTGATGAGGTGGTTCCCTGATAATTTTCTCTATTTCATTGATAGAAATTGGTATTTTTTAAACTTTCCATCTCTCTTGGGGTTAATTTTGGAAATTATATATTTTCCTACGAAACTATTTATTTCATCTACATTTTCAAATTTATTTACATAGATACATTCCAAATCGTCTCGTAATTTAAAAAATTTCCTCCATGTGAATAATAATTTCCTCGTTGTCATTTCCTATTTTGAATATTTGATATTTCGTGCCTTTTTCCTTGACGAAAATAGCTTGTGGTTTGTCTATTGGGTCGATACATTCAAAGAACCAGTATTTTCATTTATAATTTCAAGTTATTGCCTTTCTGTTATTTACTGAATTCATTCCTGTCTTTATCTTTATTATTTTCTTTCTTGTGTTTTCTTTTGCTTTATTAAGTTCTTCTTTTTCCGGTCTTTTGAGGTTAAGGCTATGAATTTTCCTCTGGCTGTGGCTTTAGCTGTATCCCATAGATTCTGATACAGTGCTTACAGAAATCCTGTAATTATTCTTTGCTTTTCTTGTATCACTCAAGACAAGAGTGAGACACTGAAGACTATAGGTGCACCACCACGCGCTAAGTTTTCCTAATTTTAGTAGAGATGGGGTCTTGCTCTTTCTCTGTTCTCTAAGAGGGAGAACAGAGGGAGGAAGGTGGTGAGGAGCACTCACCATGCTGCCTCTGGGTTTTGGAGCCATTGCTGCAGCAAGAAGTAATTTCTCCCCCGTCGCTGGTTCGCATCATGTTCTCAAGATTCCAAGGGCTGGGCAGAGAGTCCAGCTCCCTGCATGCCAGGACATGGGGAGAGAGAATTTCCACTCCTCCAGGACGCAGAGGAAGGAGGTGGGAATGGCACCACCAAGAATTGCAAAATGGGAATGATCCCAAGGTAAGGAGGCTCCAAATTGCCTCACAGTGATTCTGCTCCGGAATCGTGCATGTTCACGGAGGGGATGAGGGGCACTGAGGAATCAGGAAGAAGGCAGAAAAGCATTCGATTGTCAGGGGAGGGAATTTTGGAAACCTCAGGGAGGATTTCCATGTGGCCAGCCGGTGTGAGAGGAAGAACCAGGAAGTAGGTTCGTTGTGGTCACAAATCAGATGCAGGGCAGCCAAAGAGAGAGACAGCTACTGGCTGAGGGTGGGTGAGAGGAAAGGAGTATGGCTGTGGTCACCGTGTCATAGACGGGGGTTGAAAGACAGGTTGCCTCTTCCTCTCTTCTGGCTATATTTAGACTTTGCTAAATATAAACTAGACTCTCATAGATCTGGTGACAGCTGTCCTGGTCCATTTGGGCTGCTATTACAAAAATGCCACAGTCTGGGTGGCTAATCAAATAACAGGCATTTACCGCTCACAGCTCTGGAGGCTGGAAGTGGAGATCCCGGTGTGGCAGAGGCTGTGTCTGGTGGGGACTCACTTCCTGGTTCATAGACGGCGCCTTCTCGCTGCGTCCTCACATGGTGGAAGGGGCGAGGGAGCTCTCTGGGGTCCCCTTTATAAGGACCCTGATCCCATCCATGAGGCTCCACCCTCAGGACCTCATCACCTCCCAAAGGCCCCACCTGCTCACACCATCACCCTGGGTATGAGGTTTCAACCTAGGAATTTGGGAGGACACAGACATCCAGACCATAGCAGCAATTGTTCTCAAGGACCTGCTAAACTACAATTAATACTGTCATGGAAGAACTCCTATACGATAGCATATTCCCACCCTAGAGACCTCCAGAATATATCTTCTGACTCTGTGTGCGAAGATCATAAACTTTGTACACCAAAACAACGAAAAACAAACAAAACAATATCCTTCCCTTCTGACCAAGTGCATGGTAAGTTAGAACTCTTCCTAAGACGGCCCCCTCTTTTTTTGAGTTATGAGCAGAAAAAACGTGTGGGCACTTTTCACACAAGTCAGAAACATATTAATTTTTCAGAGCCTTGTAAGTCAAAAATGGCTCGTCCAATTTGCTTCAAACTTCGCAGCCTGAGATGGAGCCTGAGAACGTTCCGGCCGAAGGAGATATTTTGTCAGAGTTGGAAGGAGGTCAAAGGAAGGGCATTACTCGCGGAGGATGTGAGAGGCTGGGCTGGCATCCTGGTAATTAGCCAGAGCCCTCTCGCTGATCCAGGCTGGACAGACACCCGGGACGGCAGCCTTGATGGACACAAGGGCATCCGAGGACGGAACCGCGGCGTTGGCAGCTCTTCCCAGGAGAGGAGGGGATCAGGGAGTCACTCTGTCTCTTCCAAAGCACTTCTGGTTTAGAGTGTAAAAAAAAAAAAAAAATCTCATTTTCAGGAACAAAGAGGGTTATGTGTAGGATAATGGGTGCAAATCGGAAATTTAAAAAAACCTGTTCCAGGGAAACGCGGCTGGGTGGGGGTTTGGGCTGGGAGTACCAGAGCCCCCTGGGGACCCAATTACGGTTGATCTGTAAATCCAGGGAGGGGCAGAACCTGGTGAAATACTCATGCTCCGGGAACGCCGTCATCTGTGAATTCTTTCTGCGCTTTTATTTGTTTATTTTTTTAATCTCACCGGACGCAAGACATCCTTCGTGATTTATTCGTTTTTGACGGCATCAAAGTTTGCAACGAGAGACCCCAGTTTTTACGGGAAGGGGGCTTTTGTTTTTCCTGTTGTCGAAATACCCCCAACTGATCCCTGCCTTCTTGGGTGCTTCATACGGCCCCCAAAAACCCTTTGGCAAGCTCGGTTCTGTTGGCTGGAAGTGTCCCAAATTTGACTGCAATGGCAGCGACTCCCGTTTCTGCAGAGGGTCGGGATGGAGTCTGGATTCTTAAGTGTTTTTCTTTTTTATTGAGGGGAAGTTCATCACATACGCGATCAACCATTTTACAGAGAAAACGCAGTGGTATTAATTACTAGGTCATCAAATAGGAAATGTCCGATTTCCAATGAAAAGTGTAGTTCGTTATATCTCAAATAAGAAGCAGTGCAATTAATCAAAGTATGTGCTTAGACTATCGACACATTTTTGGCGTCTTAACGGTAGCTGGTTTATGCCAGCAGCCAGGAAGCCTGGAGAGCGAGTGGTGATGAAGTCGTGAAAGGCGGTTTTCCGCAGCTTGTTGAGAATTGAGTATTTTTCCTTGCTAGAAGTGGTGCAAAGCCTGGGAGAAGTGGTAGTCAGTGGGTGCAAGGTCTGGTGAATACGGTGGATGACAGAGAGTTTCCAAGTCTAGCTTCTGTAGTTTGGGCAGTGTTGTTTGTGCAACATGTGGTTGAGCGTTGTCTTGCAGGAGGATTGGCCTGTCTCTATTGACCAATCTCGGCTGCTTAATCGCAAGCATCCTCATCATGCCATTGGTTGCAGTAGACGTCCGTTGTAATTGATTGACCGGGTTTCATGAAGCTGTAGTGGATAATACCAGCGCTGGACCACCAAACAGACACCATTAGCTTTTTTTGATGAACATTTGGTTTTGCACTGTGTTTCAGCACTTCATCTTTATCCAACCATTGTGCCAAATGCTTGTAATTGTCAAAAAGGATCCATTTTTCACCACACATAACAATACGGTGTAGAAATGGTTCAAGTTTATGTCATGACAGCAAAGAAAGGCAAGCTTCGAGACGATTTCTCTCCTGATGCTCGTTTAATTCATGCAAAACCATCTATCCAGCTTCTCTACCTTGCTGATTTGTTGCAAACCGTCCAATAGTGTTGGAATAGTAACGTCAAACCGTGCTGCTAATTCACACGTAGGTCGAGATGGATTCGCTTCCACTACAGCTTTCAGCTCATCTTTATCCACCTTGGTCTCAGGTCGCCCACGTGGCTCATTTTCAAGATTAAAATCACCAGAACGGAACTTCTCAAACCACCCACATCCTGTGCGTTCAATACCCACATCCTTCCCAAACACTGCGTCGATATTTCGAGCTGTCTGCGCCGCATTTGGTTCCACGACGGAACTCATGTTCGAAAATACCACAAATTTTTGACTTACCCACGGTCTCACAAAAATCACTCTAAAAAAAAATGAACGATGATCGCAAGCCAAAAACGTGTGGTTTGCAAGACTGAGGATGCACCTTTAGAACAAAAAATAAAACAAGAAGCGTCCACGTGAAATGTCAGAGATAGCAACTGTCAGACTTAGCACTTAAGGAAATCGGACATTTCATATTTAACAACAATTTCGCGTAACCACCACCTGTATCTAGTTCCAGAACATGTTCATTCTCCCGAAAGGGGACCCCGTAGAATAATGTCCCCCGCTGTCTCCCCCAGCCCCAGGTAACCCCTAATCTGCTTTCTGTCTTTACGGACTCACCTGTTCTAGACATGTATCAATCACGTGTTGCTACACGACGGGAATGTGTTCTGAGAAACGTATCGTCAGGTGGTCTCGTAGTTACGGATTTATAGGACAGAGGCCGTGGACACAGACCTAGCGGGCACAGCCTTCCACACACCTGGGATGTCTGGTGCGGCCGGGGGCTCCCGGGCTGTACACCTGCGTGTTACTGTATGGAAAACTGCAGGCAACTCTGACACCCTGGCCAGTATCCGTGTATCTAAACATAGCTAAACATAGGAAAGGCATGGTAAAAATATAGCATAAAAGATACAAAAGGGTTCACCTGTGTCGGACGCTCACCGGGAATGGAGCTTGCAGGACTGGAAGTCGCTCTGGGCGGGTCACTGAAGGCAGTGGTCTCGGACATGACTATACTCCGCTGTAGACTTTATAAACACTGTACACTCAGGCAACCCTGAATTTACTAAAAAAATGTCTCTTTCTTCAATAGTAAATTAACCTTAGCTTACTGCCACTTTTTTGCTTTAAAAACTTTTTGATTCTTTCGTAATAACACTTAGCTTAAAACGCAAACACAGGGTATGGCTGTAAAGAAATGTTTTCTTGGCCGGGCGCGGTGGCTGACGCCTGTAATCCCAGCTCTCTGGGAGGCCGAGGC
>NW_012152852.1:63186-65444 GCF_000956105.1 Propithecus coquereli | reverse complement strand
CACCCATCCATCCTTCCACCATCTATGTATCTATCATCCACCCACCTAACATCCATTCATCCATCCATCACCCGTCCACCATCCATGTATCTATCCACCCTCCATGTATCTATCCATCCATCCACCTACCCAAACACCCATCCATCCTTCCGCCATCTATATATCTATCCATCCACCCATCCATCCATCCATCCATCATCCATCATCCATCCACCATCCATGTATCTATCCACCCGTCCACCCACCCAAACACCCATCCATCTATCCGCCATATATGTATCTATCCATCCACCCACCTAAACACCCATCCATCCATCCATCATCCATCCACCATCCATGTATCTATCCACCCTCCATGTATCTATCCATCCATCCACCCACCCAAACATCCATCCATCCTTTCACCATCTATATATCTATCCATCCACCCACCTAAACACCCATCCATCCATCCATCATCCGTCCACCATCCATGTATCTATCCACCATCCATGTATCTATCCATCCATCCACCCACCCAAACACCCACTCATCTATCCGCCATCTATGTATCTATCCATCCACCCACCCAAACACCCATCCATCCTTCCACCATCTATATATCTATCCATCCACCCATCCATCCATCCATCATCCATCATCCATCCACCATCCATGTATCTATCCACCCGTCCACCCACCCAAACAGCCATCCATCCATCCACCATCTATATATCTATTCATCCACCCATCCATCCATCATCCATCCACCATCCACATATCTATCCACCCATCCACCTATTCAGCCTCTATTGAGTGACTGCATCAATGAACCATGGTCTCTACCCTCAAGGAATTCAGATTCCTACCTTTAGGACCCAGAGAAAGACAATCTGTGCTTGAGATTGTTGCAGAATAGTTCTTGTCTTCCAGAAAGGATACATTTTTGGATTCATTGTCCATTCTTCACCTTTACGGGTGAAATCGACTTCCACAATAATGGCGGAATGACTAGTTCCAGGAGAACTGGCCATTGCTACTGGACACCAAGAGCCTCATTTCTTCCCGATTCTTCACCAAAAATAAAATAAAGTCCTGATGGGCTCGAACGTCTCACAACCTATGCCTTTCTACAAAGGCACTGTCTTTCTTCCCAACTCACCTTCCTTCTCATGAGTTCTGGACCAGTGACATCATCTCGTCATCGTCCCTCCAGGGTCCCAGGCCAGGATTCCGGGCATCACCGTAGAGTCACCCCCGTCCTTCCCGCCTTCATTCGATGCTCACCAAGACTTGCTGACATCCCTGTGTCCCTCCAGTGTCACCCCCAGTGTCACCTCTGAGTTCTGGTCTTCCATTTCCTCCTCACCCTCCTGGTTCCGAGACCCACCTCACCTCTTCCCTTAGTGGCTTCCAGATGGGCTCCCTGCTTCTGGGCTCTGTTCCTTCTTGAATGAGTTTCCTGGGGCTGCCCTAGCAAAGTACCTCCCACTGGGGGGGCCTCGAACAGCAGACATTCATTCTCTCACAGGGCTGGACACCAGAAATCTGAGATCCAGGCGTGGACAGGGTTGTTCCTTCTCAGAGCTCTGAGCGAGGGTCCATTCCAGGCCTCCTCACATCTGCTGGTGGTTTGCTTGGCCATCTGCAGTGTGCGCTTGGCTTGTAGAGGCAACACCCCAAGCTCTGCCTCTGTCTTGGTGTGGTATTGGACCTCCATGTATGTGTCTGTCTCTGTGTCACTTCTAACCATCCTACAAGGATGCCAGTCATATTGCATTGGGGGCCACCCTACTCCAGTGTGACATCATCTTAGCTAATCACATCGGCAATGACTATTTCCCAATATGGTCACACTCTGAGGTACTAGGGGATAGGACTTCAATATATGAAGTTGGGGAGATACAACGCCACCTGTCACACCTCCATCCCACCAAAAGACATTGGCCAAAAGGTGGTGACAACAGGCTGAACTTGCTGCTTGGAGAAAAAGTGATATTTGGAACGGGCAGGGCAGAAGCAAGGGCGTTGCGTAGAGGGGTTGGGGGTCGATGGTCAGAGCAGGGAAGAGATGAATAAAACCACACACACAGTGACGTCTGTGTTTTATTGTAGGGACGTTACGTGGGTTTCGGTGACAACGGTTCACGTGCAAAACCCATGAGCGACCGAGAAGTTTGCCTGGAAAACTTAGGCAGTTGCTCGTTTTAGAGAATTTAACTTCAAAGTCGGAAGAGGGCATAATAAAAAGGATCGGAATTCAGAGGTATGTTTTATCG
>NW_012152852.1:61912-63136 GCF_000956105.1 Propithecus coquereli | reverse complement strand
TCTCTCTCTCTCTCTCTCATTCTCTGTCTCTGCCTCTCTCTGTCTCTCTCTGTCTCTGTGTCTCTGTCTCTCTGTGTCTCTCTGTCTCTCTGTCTGTCTCTGTCTGTCTCTCTCTTTCCCCTTCCCTCCTTCCCTCCCCACCTCAGTCCCCTCAATCTCCTTCCACTGTCTGTGGCTCTGACCTGCTGTGTAAACCCCTTCTCGCTTTCCTGGGCCTCCGGCCTCACCCTGCATCCCAGGGAAGGTGCCTGACCCTCAGCGGGTTCCCTCTTGTGTTTTCAGCCTTACTGGTGACCATGGAGCTCCGGCCTCCCTCCTGGAACCAACGACAGCTGTGCCCGGGGCTTGGGGCTGCCCGATTTGGGGTGCCCAGCTCCAACCCTTGGGTTTTGCGATTCACCTTCCCCATCCTGGCCGGGGGGCAGAGTGTCCCTAGACCCGGGGAGATGGCTGCCTCCAGACACATGCGTGTTGTGTGTGGCAGGGAAGGCCTGGCCCTGTCTGTGTCCTGCTTGCCTGTGTCCTGCTGCTCTGCCCCGAGCGTGGTCACCTGCCACCTGCCCCACTGGGCTGACCCCAGAGCTCTGGAGGCTTGGTCACGACCAGCAGGAATCCCTCTCCCCTCCTCCGGGCTGGTCTGACCCCAGAGCTCTGGAGGCTTGGTCACGACCAGCAGGAACCACTCGCGCCTCCTCCGGGCTGCTCTGCATCCTGGTGTTCACCTCCCGCCCCTCTAGGCCTTGTGTGTGGACACGACAGCATCTCCACATGGGAGGTGACGGCCCCAACCACTGTCCAGACCTCCTCGTGGGGCCTACTGTGACCTCCGTGGCCAGGTCCCCCATTCCCCAGTCCCTGGCTCCAGCGCTGACTACTGGACCTCCCCAGGTCTCCTGCCTCAGCGAGTCCGCACGCGGGTGGGGTTACAGGCCGGCTGGTCTTGGAGACACCAGAGCTGGTGAATCTCGACTGAGGTGACCCCCAAGCTGTGATGGGAGCACTGCCCATCTGGGAAGGACATTTCTAGTCATCCCTGTAGTCCTGCTGGGACTCTACCCGGTTAAATCAAAGGAGAACATTAAATCATTGATTCGTTTGTTCATTCAGAAGAGTATTGATTATTTACCAAGTCCCAGGCACGGACTGCTGGGGACTTACTAGCTCGTGGGGAAAACATGGCCCCTGCTCTCCTGGAAGAGGGGGAAATAAAACATTCACCGGGGG
>NW_012152852.1:52453-61862 GCF_000956105.1 Propithecus coquereli | reverse complement strand
CTATAAGGTTTTTTCTATTTTCAAATTTATTCTTTTGTTTTCAAAGCTTGTCGTTGTTGTTAAAAGCGTAGACATAGACAGGCATGTTAAGGCCTGCGCGGGTCAGGACCATCAACGCCACGGTCTTCCCACCTACACGTCTGGTCCCACTGGGAGGTCTCGGAGAATTTTTCAGGTCTGTCGGGGTGTCACGGGACGGCCGTCGTGTGTGTGGTCTGTCGTCGGGGGAAATGACCCTGTGTGCTGCGTGGCCGAGAATGCGATCGTACGATACGCCATCTTTTGTGCCTGGCGTCTCTGCCTGAGCGCGACGGGAAGGTTCATCCATGTTGCAGTGTGTGTTAGAACCTCCTTCCTTTTCAGCACTGTATAATATTCCCCTGAGTGGCTGGACTGTGTTCTGTGTATACATTCGTTTGTGGACGGGCACTGGGGTTGTTTCCGCCTTTCGGCTGCTGGGAACAAATTGCTACCTGGACAATATTTTCATTTCTTGGATTGTTTTAATCCCTGGAAACCTGTTCTCAAGATTTAGTGGACTCCGGTAGAACCTCCCTAAGGCTGTGGCAAATGGCGATCAAAGCATTGCCAACCGGGCTGCGGGTCCCCAGCGTCGGTTGGGATGTTCGGTCCAAGTCGACGGATTCTGGGGCAGCGCTGGGCGGTCCCAGGCCCACGGAGGACCTGCAGCCGGGAGCCCTGAGCAGGTGTGATCCACAACACGCCTGTTTCTTTCTCTGCTTTGAGACACGGGCTCCGGCTGTGGTATTGGCTCTGCCGCCTGGAGGAGGCATGACAGATCAGTAAATACAGATGTTATTTAGCAGGGCCACCGCGGGTGGCGTGACAAAGAATGGGTCTGCAGACTCCACACTGGGGCCCCAGAGTGGAGGATGCTTCCGCCTTCCCCTTAGACAGGAGAGCTGCTCTCACCGGGACCCAGTGGGGATCCATTTGCTTTTTGCTTTGGAGGAGCAAAGGCATCTGTTCTCATTCACGCTTGGAGCTTTCAAATTTACCCATTTGCCACTGTTGCTGTTCCCCGTGGCTGTTGTAAGAAATGATCACAAGCTGGGTGACTTAAAACAGAGATTCATCCTCCCCCAGTGCCGGAGCCCAGGAGTCTGAGATGCAGGTGTCTCGGGGCTGTGCTCCCTCCGCAGGCTCCGGGGGAGGCTCCTTCCGGCCTCTTCCGGCTCCTGGGGGCTCCAGGCGTCTCTGGGCTTGTGGCCACGTCACTCTGGTCTCTGCCTCCGTGTCCACGTGGCTTCTCCTCTGCGTCTGTGTCTCCTTCTCTGCCACCTGTCATTGGGTTTAGGGACCTCCTTCATCCAGGGTGATGTCATCTCGAGATCCTTACTTTAATTCCATCTGCAAAGACCCTATTTCCAAATAAATTCCATTCTCAGGTTCTGGGTGGACATGGATTTTTTTTTTGGTGGCGGGACGCCCTAACCCTAAAGGAAGACTTTGGCATCAGGTGCTGTCTTTGCTCAGTAGGGGAAAGCGGATACACGCAGGTAAAACAGAGAACAGCCCAGCCCTTCTGCTGTGGATGCTGCGATCTGCATTCCTTTCAACGATGGCGAGATTGTAATCGGGGTCAGCAGAGAAGGGCTTTTGAAGAGACCAGGCTTCCAGGTATGGGGTCCTTCGGGCTGTAAACAAAGGAGACACAATCTCCATGAAAAGCCCAGGCAGGCGGAGAAACCGTATGGGGCACCCGGGCTGCACACACTGGGCATTTGCAAAGCTGGGAGCTCCAGCAGCCGGGGCCACAGGGACCAGGAGGGACAGTGTTTCGAGCGTTTCGAGCCACTGGGGTAGGGGGTGGCTGAGTTGAGCCGCCTGTTCCTGCCTCGGCCACCCGCTGGGTCTGGGGCTGCCCAGGGGTGACATTTCCACAGGGACTTGCTGGTCCCATCGCAGCCCGGCGGCGGTTCCTGGAACCGTTAGGAAGCGGGTCGCCCCTTTGGACATCACCGCAGTTCGAAGAAATGTGGAAATGCAGAGATGCATTCGTTACATTCTTAGGGGCAGGGTTTGGAAGACAATTTAAAAATCTTCGTTTCAACTGCTTTTTTTATTTTTATTTTTTTTGAGACAGAGTCTCACTCTTTTGCCCGGGCTAGAATGAGTGAAATCAGCCTAGCTCACAGCAACCTCAAACTCCTGGGCTCAAGCGATCCTCCTGCCTCAGCCTCCCGAGTAGCTGGGACTACAGGTGTGCACCACCGTGCCCAGCTAATTTTTCTATTTTTTTTTTTTTTTTAGTAGACATCAGATTTCGCTCTTGCTCTGGCTGGTCTCCAACTCCTGACCACAAGCGATCCTCCCACCTCGGCCTCCCAGAGTGCTGGGATTGTAGGTGTGAGCCACCGCGCAAGCCGGGAGCCTGAGGCATCCTCCAGCTTTGGGCTTCTGTTTCCAGATTGCTTTAGCTTGCCCCTCTCTTATAAGAACAACTGTGATTGTGTTTAGGGTTTGCTGGGATAACTCAAGATCCTTTTCCACATCTGCAAAATCCCTTTTGCCAAACACGGTCGCACATGCATAGGTTTTGGGGATCGGGCGTGGGCATCTTGGGGACCCGTCATTCAGCCGGCCACGTGGGGATTAGGACGTGGACATGTGGCGTTAGTCAGCCCACCACGTACCAATTTGGTCTTTGCTGTCGTTAACATTCGTGCGAGACTCATCTTCCTTCAGCGCCAATTCTACAGACCAGCACGGCTAAGGTTGTCTTTAGGAGTTGAAGGAAGCAAACAGGGTGTACGGCGAGGTCACGTTTGTGGCCACGTGTCTCTCGGGGACGTCTATGCCGTGTGAAGTGAGAAGATGAAAACCGGAAGGCAACGGAAGATGTAATATTGAAACGTGTGGCTCTGTGGCCCCAAGGGCCAGCCATTCGGTTAACTCACAGGTGTGACCTGAGCTCCTGCCATGTGTGCGTCCACCCCGTGGGGACCCGTGAAATCTCGAGGTACCATTTCGTCGTCCAAGCTGACCACAGCCTTGGAGGAAAGACACTGGACAGTGTATTCGTGAGTTGTCAGGCTCTGACGCCACGTCCTGTAGGACTCTACACACGTGAGGACGCTCAGGTAGATGCTAGCTCACCTCCCACCCGGCGAGGACGACCCTAAAATCTGCAGGGTCACCGCTGTAAGACGCAGTGTCATCGCTCTTTACGCAACGGATGCGTAAACAAGGGCAATTGCATCTGTAGACGCGCTTTGAAAAAAAAACGGTAAGAGATCATGTGCACACGAGGTATTAACGTGATTATAGCAAATGCCACTTAGGGGAGACATTGTAAATAGCCTGATATGGATCGCAGCTCACGCTGGGATGGCGCTTGCCGCGTGCCTGGCGTTGCCGGGACGCACGGGCCCTTCCGTGAAGCCGGTAATTGTCACATTTCAGTGTGGCTTCCGGCGTTTCCATTTGCATAATAGCGCTTAACTGAATCAACGCAGTTAACGTGCAAATGCAATGTTAGTTAGTCTGGAGCCCCTGAATGCTGCACGTGGCGTGCGGCTGGGAGTCTGGCCCCACCGTGAGAGTCTGACATTCCTCCTCCTCCTGCCGCGGGTGCGTTGCTGAGATGTTTGGGGGGCATCGTTTGCAGAGAACGGCAGACGTCTTTCATGACATGAGCCGCTGGCCAGACGCCCCCACTCCCGCCGGCTTCCGGACGTGTGCGTCTAGACTCCCACGGCTTTGGGCCGATGTGCAAACCCCGTCCAAGCTTTCGAAGCCCCTGGGACCCCTCCCCGCTTGCTGGCGCCGGGAATGACGTTGGCAGGAGGTGGCTGGCAGCGGGTGTCCCCTCGTGCACGCAGGGCACCAGGGCATGGGAAAGGCGTGTGTCCATCCAGAAACTGCGGTGGCTTCGTCTCCACAGCCTACTCCGTGCTGTTCCCTTAACGCAGTTCCTTCCTCAAGTCCATGCAACTGAGAGAGTGGGGAGAACTTTACCCCCACCCAAGACCTGCTCATCTCCCCAGGTTGCACCCACAACAGCCTGGCCAGCCGCGGCCCACGGGAGGGCTCAGGGCAGGCGGAGTCCACGTCTTGGCTTCGGTGGATGTCGTCATCCCAGTTCTCCCGGAAGGGGGCGGGGACCGTGATGCGGACAGACCACGTGATTGGAACGGGCGTGATCTCAATCTGGGATTAACAAGCGAGCCCCGGACTGCCCACGAGGCTCCAAGAGCGGCCGGCATTTCCCAACACGGACCTCGCCTGTCCGCGCCGTGCCACGGCGGGCGGGGGAGGCGGTGGAAAGGGGTCCACGCCGGGCTCGTGGCCTCCGGCGTGTCGGACAGACCCACCGAGCGATGGCGAACTTGCCACTTTTCTTTTTGAACCGTGTAAACAGAACCACACCGATTGCGTGTGACTTTGTTACAGTTTTTGTTACAGTGAAGGTATGCAACAAATACGTACACGTTTAACATATGTTGTTGTATTTGTTGCGCATGAAAGTGTATCACGGAGGGTGGGCCCTGGGAGTGAAAGGCAGACTTCGGGGACAGGGTCTGCCATCGTCACCTGGCTTTGTTTAGCGCACGGCGACGCCACCTCTCAGAATTCACCTTCTTCTTCCACGAGTCCCCATGTTTTCCTCGGTTATCCGGTGTTTGGCAGCAGGGAAGTTCTTCTTGGCAGCTGACCTGCATCTCTCATGCTTTGACTTGAACCCGCATTTCTTTATTCTGCTCCAGCTGCTTCTGCGCCTGCCCTGGGCTTTTCCGCCCCATGGAGTTCACCTTCCTCCTGCTGCCAAACTCCCAGGAGCCCAGGAGAGCCGTTGTTTCTGCAGGGCTTTTGCCGGCGGGGCCGCGGGGTGCATAGCGCATCTGCATTGGGCATGCCATAAAGACCCAGGGAAAGAAAAAAAGAGTTTTTGTGTTGAGAAATTTAGTCCAGGGGTTCAGCCAGCAGAGGACTCTGTGGGCACAAATATCAGCGTGGAGAATTCTGAGTGCACAGCAAAGTGGGGGTCCGGCATCCGTGCAGAGGCGGAACAGCCTCTTCCGGTTCTTGGGGGGTGTTCTGAGGTTACCCGGGGGCTGCCGTTCTCAACTGGGGGTGACTCTGCTGCCCAGAGGACACTTGGTGATGTCTGGAGGCATTTTGGGGGTGTTGGAATTCGGAGCTGGGTGCTGCTGGCATCTGGGGGGTGGGGCCCGGGGATAATGCCCCCCCAGAGTCCCCCATCCCCAAATGCCGGCAGTGCCGAGGCTGAGAGATCCCCGATCCAGGTGAGTCTGGGTCAATTTGTAGATTTAGGAACTGGGGTCCCAGCACGAGAGAGAGGCAGCCGGTCGGTGATGGGGGAAGCTGGCCACGTCCACCTCAGTGCTGCACCCCCGGGTGTGGCCTCGCCGCACGGTGGAAGCCCCCACGGAGCACGTGAGTGTGTTTCAGAGGATGGAATCATGCTGGGGCAGAGGGATGAGACCTGCTCTCCACGGCAGATTCTTTTTTTTTTTTTTTGAGACAGAGTCTCACTCTGTTGCCTGGGCTAGAGTGCCGTGGCGTCATCCTAGCTCACAGCAGCCTCAAACTCCTGGGCTCAAGCGATCCTCCTGCCTCAGCCTCCCGAGTAGCTGGGACTGCAGGCATGCGCCACCATGCCCGGCTAATTTTTTCTATATATTTTTAGTTGGCTGATTAATTTCTTTTCTAATTTTAGTAGAGACGGGGTCTCGCTCTTGCTCGGGCTGGTTTCGAACTCCTGAGCTCAAACGATCCACCTGCCTCGGCCTCCCAGAGTGCTGGCATTACAGGCGTGAGCCACCGCGCCCGGCCTCCCGTTAGACTTTTGATCACATCGTCTGTGCGGTCCCGAGTCCACACGGGAGAGCTGGCGTCACGCTCCCTCTATGCCCCTGACGCCCACTATCGTCTCAGAGCTGATGGCGCAAAACATGGCGCCCCTTTGTGGACAAAATACTCCGGCTTTGGTTTCCGTTTCCTTTTGGCCCAAAACGTCGCCCTGTGGCTTGGAGGAAAAAAGAAAACGAGATGTATATATTTGAGAAAAGAAACGAGGTCTTCGAGAGCCCAGAGCAGGACTCCTTGGACATCTCGACGCCCTGCCAATGTCAGGAGGACTCAAGCGTTTCCAAGCTAAAAAAGAAGAGAGAACTATCGTTTCAGATCAGGGGGTTAGAAACGCCCACGTTTTAAGTGAGCATCTGCTTATTGCAGGAATCCGTCATTTGGCTTTAAAAAGCTGGATAACGTAGCCGCTCTTGTCCTCTGGCACAGGGGGTTTTGAAAGCCCTCTGATTATTTTTGCGTGGCGCGAACACGCACACTTTCTGTTCCTGCCCTGCTGGCGGCGGGGGGCGGGTTTTCTCCTGGTCCCCAGGACCCCAGCCTCGGAGACCCCTCCCGGCCCGTCCCCGACGGCGGCGGTTTGTTTTCCCCGTGCCCCGGCCTTCCCTGGGAGCCCCCCCAACCCCGTGACCCCGGGCACTCACCCAAACACCGGGTCGTCATAACAGCCTGCGCTGCTTAATTACAACTTCACGGGCCAGGGTTCGGCCCTAAACACAGGTGACAGGCCAAATAAGCAGCGATTACCTAACTTAATTTGAGCGCGGCTGGCCGGGCCATGAGGCAGAACTGCGGCTGGACGCACGTGGCCTACGTTACCTCGTTCTGTCAAATTGAGCTGGGATCGGCCTCCACGGCAGAGGAGCTGTTTCAACAAACCACGGTGCCGAGGTCTGCGGGAAAAATCATTTTTCCCCGACTCCCCTCCGGACGCTCTTGTCAATGCTATCGAGCGCTGCTGATTAAGAAGTATTTAAAGCAGTGTGTTTGGAATCGTTTCATTCCTTCTGTCTTTTATTTTTTTGGATATGCTAAAAAAAAAAAAAAGCCACGAAACCGGTGACAGGCAAAATGGAACGGTTTAATGCTTAAATAATGCGGCGGTTGATGAACGGACATAAATAATGCAATTGTTAGGGACCAGATTGTGTCTCCCGGAGCCTCGTTATGGCTCGATGGGGGGGTGTCTCTGCGGGGTGCTGACCCCAGAGTGCTTCGTGCACGGAGAACTGGAGACGAGTGTCTCCCGGAGCCGGGAGCCGGCGGGGTGAGGCCCTGTTCCACGCCGGGAACATGCCCGGGGCACCTTTGGAAGGGCCACACATGGTCCGGTGAAGCGGATCTTTCCGGAAGGCACCGGTGGAGTGGGCGGCCTTCCCGGGGGCTGAGCGGATGTTCCCGTGCAGGCCGGCGCGGGGTGAACGAGAAGCCCGCCGCCCTCTCCCAGGGGGCACCTGGCCAGTGCGCCCGGGCGGGACACGGGGACGGCGTCTCCCTGCTCGCGGGGGAAGAATGCCACCACGTTGGAAGCGAGTCAGACAGAGGAGAGCGGGAAAGAGAGACCGAAGGTCTATCAAGGTAGGCGCGGCGCGGGGCCGAGCGAGGCCAGTTACGTCTCTGTCTGGGAGCCGTCTGGGCCGCTCTCGGTTCAGGCTGAGCTAACATTACAGACTTATTTTGGGATTTAAGGCTGAGTTAAATATGCCCCTCAAAAAAGTTTTCTGACTTTTTTTGATACGCTGCTTTCGTTATCAGGGTACTAATAAGGGCCGGGGCGGGCGCGGGCGCCGAAGGAAGCTGTTCCCGTGTCAATTACACGGGGCCGCCTTTCCGCGCTCATTATTATTCTTGGATGTCGCTAATTTACATCTAAATGTACTGACTAATTTTGCTCCAATCATGTCAAAAGTGATAGGTGCTGTGTGGGAGGAGATGACAGCACGACCGGCAGGGACTCCGCGGCGAGCGTCCCTCGAGGCCATGATTTAATGCCCTGCTCAGGCAGGGCTGTCAGATTCCGAGGCCAAATTATGACACATTATGAGGCCGCGTGCGCGGTGGGGGGGAGCCGCGGTGAATCCGGGAAGGCCCCCACCCACCCCGGAGCGTCTCCTCCCGGCTCCCCTGCAAGCCCCCAGAGGCCACTCTCTCAGCCCCGCCGCACGCACACGGGTGCAGAGGTTCTAACCCGTGTACAGAGATGAGGATGGGGGCTGGAAGGTGAAGCCCAAGTCCCCCACCAGCCCGACTAAGTGGTCCCCACCAGCCCGGCTAAGTGGTCCCCACCAGCTCGGCTAAGTGGTCCCCACCAGCTAAGCTAAGTGGTCCCCACCAGCTCGACTAACTGGTCCCCACCAGCTCGGCTAAGTGGTCCCCACCAGCTCGACTAACTGGTCCCCACCAGCCCGGCTAAGTGGTCCCCACCAGCCTGACTAAGTGGTCCCCCCACCACGTAAAAAAAAGTGATTTGTATTTTTTTTTTTTAATTCCACGAACTTCATGTCAGGGGTTTGCTAGAAGGGCAGAGGCCGGATTCTTTGCATAGACTATGAAGTCTGTGTGCACACGTGTGGTGTGTCTGTGCATGTGTGTGCATGTGTCTGTATGTCTGTGTGTACATGTATCTATGTGTCTCTGTGCATGTGTGTGCATGTGTCTATATGTCTGTGTGTACATGTATGTGTGTATCTCTATGTGTGCATTGTGTGTGCATGTGTTTGTATGTCTCTGTGTACATGCATGTATCCATGTCTATGCGTGTGCATGTGTCTATGTGTGTACATGCATCTATGTGTCTGTGTCTCTCCATTCATATGTGCATGTGTGTGCATGTGTCTATGTACATGTATCTATGTGTCTGTGTGTACATGTGTGTGCATGTGTGTGCATGTTTGTGTGTATCTGTCTGTGTCTGTGCATGTGTCTGTATCTCTGTGTACATGCATCTATGTGTCTGTGTCTCTCTGTGTGTGCATGTCTCTGTATGTCTGTACATGTATCTGTGTGTCAGTGTCTCTGTGCATGTGTGCATGTGTGTGCATGTGTCTGTATGTGTGTACATGTATCTATGTGTCAGTGTCTCTGTGTGCATGTGTGTGCAAGTGTCTGTATGTCTACATGCATCTATGTGTCTGTGTCTGTGTACATGTGTGTGCATGTGTGTACATGTTTGTGTGTACATGCATCTATGTGTCTGTGTCTCTCTGTGTGTGCATGTCTCTGTATGTCTGTACGTGTATCTATGTGTCAGTGTCTCTGTGTGCATGTGTGTGAGGGCATGTTTCCTGCCCTTCCTCATTCTCCAAAGTAAACCACGGCCACCCGCCGACCCGCTTTGCTTTGCATGCTGGGTAAGTGACTCCCACCCCCAGCTCAGCCCGTGCCTGGCCCGGTTTGGCCTCCTCTTGGCTTCCAGGGAAGTTCTGTCTGTCAGAAGGGGACGCTTCCCTGGTAGGAAATGTTTATTTTTGTACCTGATCTTTCAGCACCTTCCGCAGGAGGAGGAGACAGTTTGCAGAGAGTGACTCTCGGGCAGGGAATTGTCCACGATGCTCTT
>NW_012152852.1:48405-51118 GCF_000956105.1 Propithecus coquereli | reverse complement strand
CGCTTGAGCCCAGGAGTTGGAGGTTGCTGTGAGCTAGGATGATGCCACAGCACTCTAGCCCGGGCAACACAGTGAGACTCTGTCTCAAAGAAAAATATATATTTTAAGGTGTAGGTTTAGTAGTGGATGGTTTCCCAAGATAGAAGGATTTAGCTGGTTCCTTAAGAGGTGCCGCCCAGAATCGAATGTTTTACCCGTGATGCTTCCTGTCCTTAGGTGTGTGTGTGATTTTTGGACAGGTTAGGGCTCTAGAGGAGATAACGGTCTCAAACGCACTCCTGGGTGGCAGGTGCGTCTTCCAGCCTTGCAAAGCTATCCCTGAGGAGGAAGCCACACGGTCCCGGGCTGAATGTCTGTGTCGCCTCCAAATTCCTAAGCTGAAATCCTCACCCCCAAGGTGATGCTGTCAGGAGGTGGGGACTTAGAGAGGTGACAAGGTCCTGAGGGTGGAGCCTCATGGATGGGGTCAGTGTCCTTATAAAAGGGACCCCAGAGAGCTCCCTCGCCCCTTCCACCATGCAAGGACACAGCGAGAAGGTGCCGTCTATGAACCAGGACGTGAGTCCCCACCAGACACAGCCTCTACCACGCCAGGGTCTCCACTTCCAGCCTCCAGAGCTGTGAGCGGTGAATGTCTGATGTTCGAGCTGCCCAGCCGTGGCATTTTGTTATGGCAGCTTTAACTAGGATGTCCACAGAGACAACAATATTTATTCTCTGAGCCTTTACAGCAAAAATGTGCCAGTCCCTGCTGCATAGACAGCCCCAGCAGTTCTCATTTAATCTTGGAAATGTTCGGGTGTTAGATTCTTCAGAAGGTCTAACAGGCTTGAGCATCTCTCTCACTCCCCACTGAGATGGCTGGGACACGTTTGCGATATCGATTGAGCTCTCCCCGTGGCGTTCATCTCTCAGGGGTGGTGGCTTCAGACAGGGTGCAGGGGACACTGGCCCGCAAGATGCGGCAGCCTGGCTTTTGCTTCTCTGAGCACGGAGGGGGCTCAGGTGAGGTCAGAGGTGCTCAGAGAATGGGACGTGGTCTGTGCTTCCTGGAGTCAGTCCCGTAGCCCGGGGCTGGTCTCCAGAGGGCGTCTGAGCCTGCTGCTCCCTGGCCGGGCCCCGGGAAGGTGGCCAGACCCGCGTGTGACACTGTCTGGACCCAAGTCCCCAGACCCTGGGTTCTCAAGTTTGCTCAGAACCTCAGAGAGGCCTGGAGGTGCCGGCCAAGGTCCCGGGGTCTCCGAGGCTGGGGCAGAAGGAACGTCCCCGGGGTCACATGGCGATGAAACCATCCCCACCTGTGCCATCTGGGCGCTGGGGTGGCCTCTTGCCTCCTGGATCAGCCCTGGGAAGGCGGGTGGCCGGCATCATGAATGACCATTTCTTTTTTTTTGAGACAGAGTCTCACTGTGTTGCCCGGGCTAGAGTACCGTGGCGTCAGCCTAGCTCACAGCAACCTCAAACTCCTGGGCTCAAGCGATCCTCCTGCCTCAGCCTCCCGAGTAGCTGGGACTACAGGCATGCGCCACCATGCCCGGCTAATTTTTTCTATGTATTTTTAGTTGTCCAATTAATTTCTTTCTATTTTTAGTAGAGACGGGGTCTCGCTCTTGCTCAGGCTGCTCTCGAACTCCTGAGCTCAAACAATCTGCCCGCCTCGGCCTCCCAGAGAGCTAGGATTACAGGCGTGAGCCACCGCGCCCGGCCTATGAATGACCATTTCTGAATTGTCACGGCCTTTAAAACCTCTTGGCTGTCCCATCCTCTCAACTCCAGGCCCAAGCAGCCCCCTGAGGCAACATCACGCTCAGACCCAGGATGTCGGGGAGGCGGTGGCAGGGGGCCCATGGTGTGTGATTGTTCTCAACCTTTGGACACTTTGCAAAGTCCCTGGCGTGCCAGTGCTGTTTGATTGACAGGCTCTGAGACCTGCACCCCCAGATGCGTCCACAGAGGCAGAGCCCTCCCACCCTGGTGGGAGAAACAGCGGGGTCACCGTTTGCAAAGGGAGCAGGCCACCTAGACAGGGCTCGCTGTGTATCTTCTGTCACACAGAAGCTGTGTCCTGGTGCCATTGTGACAAATGACCATAAACCGGAGCCCTAAAACAAGAGGAATTTCTCCCGGTCCCAGAGCCCAGGAGTCTGAGACGCAGGTGTCTCAGGGCCACGCTCCCTCCACAGGCTCCAGGGGAGGCTCCTTCCTGCCTCTTCCGGCTCCTGGGGGCTCCAGGCGTCCCTGGGCTTGTGGCCGCGTTGCTCTAGTAGCAGCGCATGAGATCGAACCCAGTCAGCGTCCTCGTCGTACAGACCTGGGGTGCCCCGTCCCCCGCACTCGGCCGTAGGCTGCGTGCGGCGTATAAAGACGCCCCTTCACTCTCACCCACGATGCCGTCGTGTTTAATAAACTGCAGCTGCCCCCAAAACCGCAGATGTTATGAAATATGACAATCTACGCCGCGCAGGCCGGTGTGTGTGACGCGGCGGAACCTGACTGTTTATCCATCTTCTAAGGGGTCCTCTCCTTTCCATAAATTAGCCACGACTTCCACACTGGCGGCGGGGGATCATTCTCACGCGCTGTTTTTTCCCCTCCATCAATATTAATTAGCGCGATCAGACTCCCAGGGAGGGACTACGGGCTGGTTATCACGGCCTGAGATGAAGAGTTTTCGTTTGTGATTCGAGTCAAGACGTAACATCGTTGCTGAGCT
>NW_012152852.1:41529-45115 GCF_000956105.1 Propithecus coquereli | reverse complement strand
TGTGTGGGAAGTTTTAAAAATATGATTTCAATTTCCGTGATACAGAGCTGGTCAGATCTTCTATCTCTTGCGTCAGTCTCGGTAAGTTATGTTTTTCTGGGACTCTGTCCATTCATCTGCATTTTCAAACTTATCGGCTGAAGGTCATCTTTAATATTTACGGTAATCGCCTCCCCGCATTTAAAAAATGCCTGGTATTGTTAATTGTACATTCTTTTTCTCTCTTCCTCTCTCTTTTTCGTGAGTCTTGCCAAGAGTTTCTCAATTTTATTAGTCTTTTTATAGAACCCAAGTTTGGCTTTGTTGGTTCTATTATCTTGTTGTTTTCTATATCATTAATTTATACTTTTTCTTGTTTCTTTGGTTCTGCTTTCTCTTTGGCTTCATTTTTCCTTTTTGCTAACTTATTAAGATGAGTTTATTTTCTCATTATTCATTTAATTTCTTTTTTTCTTTCTTTTTTTTTTTTGACTTGCAGGTTCTTTAGAAGTGTATTGCTAATTTCCAAACATTTGTTTAGCGATGGCATGATATGTGCTTTTTCTTCTCTCAACACTCGAGAGGAGAAGGAGGGACCACATATGATTTGGACGCTGGCGGTGGGAAGCTTGCGGTCCGTTTGGGATTCTGCCCACCACGGACTCTGTGCCCCAGCCAGGCTTAGAGGTCTTGAGACCACTGAGTTCTATCGGTGCCATCGGACCAGACACCTTTAGATTTAGTGCACTTAGCCTGGGGAATCCTTCCTCATTTGTCAGTCTGGTGAACTCCTACACATGCCTCAAGACCCAATCCTGAAGGCCCCTTTTCAGTCTGGTGAACTCCTATACATCCCTCACGACCCGGTTCTCTCGCCTGCGAACACTGAGTCCCCGGGAATGTGTGGGTCACAGACACACAGGCCTCACTGTCTGCCAGGCACAGCAAAAGATGTCAAGAAAACCCCAAGCAGCCAACCCTGGGAAATGTGGTTTCATTTGTTGATAACCAACAGGAGCACTGGACATGCTCACCTCAGTCCAGTGGGAGTTTTGTTTGAACCCAAGGTGATGCTGGGGATCCTGTAGAAGTGGGATCATGTGGTACTTGTCCTATGGTGACCGGTTTGTTTCCTTGTGACCATGTCCTCAATGTTCATCGTGTTGTAGCAACTGTTAGATTCTCCTTCCTTTTGAAGGCTGAATAACATTCTGTTGTGTGTGCAGACCACGTTTTCTTTGCCCATTCGTCTGTCGGTGGGCACTTGGGTTGCTTCTACCTTTTCTTTTTTATTGATTGATTGAGAGAGACACGGTCTTGCTCTGTCCCCCAGGCTGGAGTGCAGTGGCGTCATCATAGCTCACTGCAGCCTCCACCTCCTGGGCTCAAGCGATCCTCCTGCCTCAGCCTCCTGAGTAGCTGGAACTACAGGTGTGCACCACTTCGCCCGGCTAATTTTTCTATTTTTAGTAGAGATGGGGTCTTGCTATGTTGCCCAGGCTGGTCTCAAACCCCTGAGCTCAAGCCATCCTCCCTCCTCGGCCTCCTAGAGTGCTGGGATTAGAGGCGTGAGCCACCGGGCCCGGCCGGTTTCCACCTAACGCTGTTCAGTGTATCCCTGGAATGGAACCTCTGGGTCATTTAGAGATTCTCTGCTTGGTTTTCTGAGGAACCACTGAGCTGCCTTTCAGAGCCGCTACACCCATCTCTCCTCTGCACAGCTGCGTGTCCTCCCAAGTTGCACTTTGTAGAAACTTTCTTGGTTGCTGGCTTCACCTGCTCAAGAACATTCAGTAGCTCCCTATTTCCCCAGGATGAATTTGAACTGTCTTCCTGCATGTGGGCTCCCGCCGCAGGCTCCGGAGCCTTCTGGGCTTGCCTTTCCTGCCTCCCAAAGTTGCCCTCCTGCCGCCCGTCCGCAGACACCCCAAGCCTGCACGCTGGCTCCGAGGAAGCCCCCATACACCCATCGCCTGCCTGCCTCCGGTCTCGGCCTGCTGGAGCTCTGGGTCCCTCTGCCCGGGCCACCTGCCCTTCCCCAGCTCCACGGCCTGCTCCCTGCCGGCTCTGAGCACTCCGACCTTTTCTTGCCGGTTTTCCATGCACGTGTTTAATAAATGCATAAACATCTGCCGTGATGGTGTTATGCACTCGTGTAATTTCCGGAATGAATTAATGCCGCGTGGAGAGCGGCCGTTTTAAATTCCAGAAAGATCTGAACAACAGAATTAAAAGGGAAGTAAATTCGAAGCGTTTACCTGCATAGAATTAAAATCGAATAGAGCATCGTCGTGGACTTAGGCGATTTTAATGAGAGGTTTACGGAGCAGCATTTTGCATCGGGATTCTATTTTGGAGGGTTTGAAAACAAGAAAAGTTCAACTACTTACGTGTGATTTAGTCAGCTCAGGAGGCCGGAACAGAGTCCCGGGGACGGGTCGGGTTAAACCACAGACATTTGTTCTCTCGCGTCCTGGAGGCTGGAAGTCCCAGATCCAGGTGTCTCAGGGCTGGTTCCTCCTGAGTCCTCTCTCCTGGGCGTGTAGACACTGTCTTCTCCCTGTGACCTCACGGGGTCGTCCCTCTGTGCGTGTCTGTGTCCTCATCTCCTCTGCTTATAAGGACGCCAGTCCTGTTGGATCAGGGCCCACCCTGGTGACCTCAGTTTACCTTAATCAATCTCTCTAAAGACCTATCTCCAAACACAGTCACATTCCAAGGTCCTGGGGTCAGGGCTCCAACACAGGAATTTTGGGGGACACAGTTCAGCCCATCCTGCTACATAAAACGCCTCCTGCATCTGCAAAGTTGCGATGAACCCTAATCGTGAGCCCCTCCGCATGCCGGGGTTCAATTCAGCCTCTGTCCGAATGAGCCCAAACCCAGCGGCGTGATTTATCGGGTTTGCGACGGCGGCGCTCACGGAGCGTAATTCCTCCTGAAAATGCCACATGCCGGCGGAACAGGAAGCCAATTAGGAGGCCGCGGATGATAAACGGGCGTTTTAACCAGCAGTTTACTTAATATCCCCATTAAACAAGACCGTTTGCATTAATCATCTCGTTCTCCCGCGGTCTGCGCGGCCGCCGCAGCGAGCCCTGCGTTTCAGTCCAAATTGCGTCTTGGACCGGGAGAGAGAGAGCTTTTCCAGGGCCCGGCGGCCAGGCTGCCAAGAACTGTCAGAAACCATCAGGTAACATTTCCCATTCCTCATGGCGTCTCTGGAGCGCGGCAAGATTGACGGGAACAGACAGCACAGGTTTTGTGTGTGCGTGTGCGTGTGTGTGTGCGTGCACATGTGTCAGACAGGGAGGGAGTGTGCGTGTCTGACTAGGGGGTTCCCGCAGAGGAAGATGGGGATTCGCCTCAAAATCCGAAAAGCCCACGGTGCCGTCCACAATTGCATTATTTTTTTTATTTTTTATTTTTTTTGAGGCAGAGTCTCATTGTGTTGCCCAGGCTAGAGTGAGTGCCGTGGCGTCAGCCTAGCTCACAGCAACCTCGAACTCCTGGGCTCGAGCGATCCTCCTGCCTCAGCCTCCCGAGTAGCTGGGACTATAGGCACGTGCCACCATGCCCGGCTAATTTTTTCTATATATTTTTAGTT
>NW_012152852.1:38291-38829 GCF_000956105.1 Propithecus coquereli | reverse complement strand
GCACATTTATGTCTCGGATTTAAGCTTCATTCCTCATAATGCAGGCTCCTCCGCGCAGCAAAGAACGTCAGAAACTGCTTTCCGCAAAATAGCTTTGACTTTTAGGAATGCAGCTGTCATTAATTTGCAGCAGGCCACACTGGCACCTTTAAGCGCAGGTTTTTTGGGTAACAGTCTGCTAAAGGGATATAACGAGGAAGCTATTTCTTGCCCTGATTGCTCGAAACTACTGCATGAAACAAAGCCCGCCTGCCCCTTGGCCGCGAACGTCTGGTGTATATTCATATTGCATAGATTTACAATTTTTAAGCGGCCGGGTATATTTTCCGGAGCTGCACCTAAGCGGACACCTGTTGTTCCGGGTTAATAAACGAATAGATAATTGGTTGGCAGATATCCTGACATTTGGAGCCACAGTTTAACCAAGCGATTGCAGCAGTGATTTGCAAAAGAAGAAAAAAAACCTCACAAACGCAAGCAAACAGATTTGCAGTGATAGCGTCCGTCTCCTTTTTAATTTAATTTTTTTTTTTTTTTT
>NW_012152852.1:24338-26731 GCF_000956105.1 Propithecus coquereli | reverse complement strand
AAACAAAAGTTGCACATACTCATGGCGTATGACGCGATGTTTTGATCTATGTGTCCATCTTGGCGTAGCTGAGTCAAGCTAGTTAACATATCTAGGACTCCACCCACTTATAATTTATTTGTGGCTAGAACTCTTAAAATCTGCTCTCTTGGCGGTTTTCAAGAATGTGACGGTCTTGAGTATTGCTCAGGTATTTTGTATTAATAGCATGCTACCTTCTCGGGATCTGTCTGATATTTAGCAATTTTCTCCTAATTCCACTGGGGTTTTGGGGTCTTGGGAGGCAGATGGCACAGGTGGAGGGCCTGTCTGTTTATTGAGGATAAACAGTATTCCAAACAATGGAATTTAAAAAAAAAAAAAAACTTTAACAATATGCTATAAGAATTCCCCATGTCTTTAAATAACTCTCTTTACATTTTTTGATGGTTGCGCAACCCGACGGTATATAGATCAGGTTGTTCATTTGTCTCGTTTCCTGTTTTGGGTTTTCTCACAATTTTGGCTTTATCAACAATGCTTTTGAGCCTATCCCTGTTAATAGGTCTTTGGCTGGACTTCTGCTCATTGTCTTGGGGGGAAACCTTGGAATCACTGGTCAATTATTGATCAATCGTTGGGCTTTTGGGAGATGCCGGCAGATGTGCCTCTCCGGAGAAGTCACCTGGGTTGGTTGAATGTCCGTTTTGGGCACAGCTTGCTGTAACCTTTAAACATCTTCAACAAGTCAGTCAATGAAACGAGGGCGTCTCACGGTGTTGGAACTGGGATGTCTTTTACGATTTCGCGATTCGTTGTCTTCTCCCAGGTGTAGGCGCCACGGAGGTTTCTTCCCCCCTGTGAACTGCGTGTGCCTCCTTCTGGAATGACTTTGGTCTCCGATGCTCACGTTTCATCAAATTCCCACCCGTGAGCGGGGACGTCCTTGGGATCTTTTGGCTAAAACACGTGTGGGGTGGATCACGCCGAATGCCGCCCGCCCTGGGTTCTGATTTAAGCTGCACGTGCAGGATTGATGAGCAGAGGTGGAGGTGAAAATAGGTCTGCCTTTGCCAGGAAGAAGACGTCTTCAGAGACAGGGCTCTGGGAACTTGATCTTGGCAGTGACATCCCCTCCCCTCCTGGCCCGGGGAGGGGTCTCTGTCTCTCTGTCTCTCTGTGTGTTAGTTATCGGTGCCACGTACAAATCACTGCAGACCTAGGGGCTTCAAACAGCACCCGCTGTGGGTCACAAATCCAAACACAGTTTCACTGGGTCCTCGGCGCCGTGTCTCCTAAGCCGCCATCGGGGTGTCAGGAGGGCCACGTTCTGATCCGGAGGCTCCCTGGGTAGCTCTTGCTGTCGGCCGCTAGATAGCGCCGGGCCCTTGAGGCAGATTGCATCTGCCTTCCAGGTGGGTTCTCCACGTGCAATGCACGCCATGCTGCCGGCTGCTCCAGTTCCTACAGGAAAGCGTCTTTCTCCAGCCTACAAAAACGTAATTTCAGTGACACCCCAAGCGCCATCTTTGCCATAGTCTCTTGGTGAGAAGTGGGTTAAGGTTCTGTCCCACTCAAAGGGCGGGGATTATACAAGGGTGTGAGTCCTCCCAGGTCACCTCACGGTCTGTCTGCACCGTCTGTGAGTGGGAGCCGCAACCCGGACCTGACCAGCGTGTGTTGAGCAGGTGTTCCCCGCCAGGTGTTTGCAACGTGTCACATCGGGAAATCCTGCCCACCCGGAATCTACGTTCTAGAAGTTGGCTGTCCAACATGGCAGCCATGGCCTGCGTATGGCCACTGAGCTCTTCGGATGTGCTTGTTCCAGACTGAAATGTGTCCGGGCCCAAGTTTATCGTTTTTGTCCTTCGATTCTCCGTCCTGTCTTTGCCACGGGTGTTCGTGGTCAGGGTTTAATATTGTCGTGTGGCTTCATATCTGACTCCTGAATGCGTCATAACAGCTCACCCGGGAGCGAGAACTCCAGGAAGGAAGAGAGAGGTGGGCCGCTCCTGCCCTGGAGTCAGAACGTGGGTCAGAGCACTGAGGTCGGGACACGGCTCACGGGTTAGAACGTCAGGGGCTGCTCTCTGGGAGTCTGAGCCTCCCGGCGGTGAAGGGTCCCCGATTGCCCTAGAGTGTCCTTCAGGGTGGGCAGCGCCGTCCACCTGCGTAGAAGGGCCTTGGGCTGTGGACAGGGTGGGGCACGTTCCGTGTTTCCCTGTGAGACCACACACATGTGTGCTTCTCCTGTTCCTGGTGGGGAACACAGATGGACGTCTATTGTGTTGGGTTCTATTCTCTTCTATTCCATTCCATTCTGTTTTATTCTATTCATTCTATTCCATTCTAGCCTATTCTATTTTACTCTATTCTATTCATTCTATTCTAGCCTGTTCCATTCTATTCTATTC
>NW_012152852.1:12522-13253 GCF_000956105.1 Propithecus coquereli | reverse complement strand
TGAAGCTGACACAAGACCCTCCCATGAGAGGTGCCCCCTGCACCCTCATCTCTGGGGACACGGGACATGGAGAATCTGCACACACGGGCCTGGCCAGGTCCCCCTACGGCCTCCCCGTGACCTCAGACACCTGGTGTCCAATCTCACCTGCTGCACGACCTCCCACGCTCCGTCACGCTGAGCACAAAACACAGTTTCCCTGTCTCTGTGGGTCTCATTTCTGAAGGCCCCTGTGCCACGGAAAACTCACGCTGAATGCATTTGCGCGGTTGTCTCTGGTCGTCTTGGTCAGCGTGATTTTCAGACGCAGCCAGGACGCCGAGAGGGTCTGGGAAACCAGTCCCTCCCCAGCTAGGTTAAGGGTGGGCCAGGGGAAGGGTCGGTGAGGTTCAGGGTGGACCAGGTTAAGCGTAAACTAGGTTAAGGATGAACAAAGTTAAGGGTGCACCAGGTTAGGGTAGAACAGGTGAGCATTGAACAGGTGAGGGTGGGCCAGGTGAGGATGACTTACATTAGAGTGGACTGGGTGAGTGTTGAACAGGTGAGGGTGGGCCAGGTGAGGGTGGGCCAGGTAAGGATGACGTACATTAGAGTGGGCTAGGTGAAGATGGGCCAGGTGAGGGTGGGCCAGGTCAGGGTGGGCCAGGTGAGGATGACTTACATTAGAGTGGGCCAGGTGAGTGTTGACCAGGTGAGGGTTGAACAGGTGAGTGTTGAACAGGTGAGGGTTG
>NW_012152852.1:0-677 GCF_000956105.1 Propithecus coquereli | reverse complement strand
TGCTCTGATAGCAGTCGGGTTGCATTTCAATCACTATGTGTGAGTGTGGGTGTTAGTGTGACACACACATATGGACATATATGCACACATGCACAGCATATATGCAGAAATACACATAGACACAACACACGCATAAACATACACGCATGCACAACACATATACACATAAAGATGCATTTATATACATGCACATATACAATATGTACATACACATATTTATACACACATATATGCACATGACACACATGTATACATATATACTTACATACATATTCATATATACACAGACATATTTACACATATATACATACACATACTTATATACATGCATATATATGCCCACATATATACAAATGCATATATACACATATATACATATAGACACAAACGTACATACACATGTACCTCTATACACATAGCTATACATACAAACACACATGTATATACATCCATGTGCACACATCTATACATACATACACGCATGCATATACACACATACATATATATATAGATACATGTATACACACATATATGCCAAATATCTATTCATACATATATACACACGTATGCACACATACACACACGTGTACACACATCTATACATACATACACACATGCATGTACACATACATATATAGATACATATATACACACTCATATATAAACACATATATGCC
>NW_012152851.1:5163-5409 GCF_000956105.1 Propithecus coquereli | reverse complement strand
ACCTTCCCAATATCTCCACACTATACTCATGTTTCTGGACATACGATGACAATATTAACAAAAGCTAGTACTTGTAGAGCGATGATTGCTATGCCAGGCACTATGCTGAATGCTTTTCATGTAATATCTTGTCTTATTCCCCAATTACACTTAAGTGACTTGTATTGTGGATGGCCCCATATTACCAAGGAGAAATGACATTTAAAGAGTGTGGGTGACTTGCCATGAGCCATACCAGGGATGGCA
>NW_012152851.1:3556-5012 GCF_000956105.1 Propithecus coquereli | reverse complement strand
CATGAGAAGCCCATGAAAGACATTCATTTGAGAATGCAGCGCCAGGTAAAACACATTACAAAACTGGAACTTCTCTCTTGTATTATATTCATTACCTTGGGTCTTACTGTACTTTTTGTTTTTCCCCAACTGCAAAAATCAGAACCTCCTTGGACACCCAAGCACAGTGGTTGTGTTAACCTTGCACTTTGCACATTTGCTTTCTCTTTGTTTCTTAGCAATAGAAATAGAAAATCAGGGCTGGTTTTGTAATCTTACTTTAGTTTTAGGAAAGGCCGTGAATGAACAAATTAAATAATAGATTGAAAAGATCCATGCTATATTCCTATATCAAGCATTTTCTGTGACACTATTTCCTTTGCTCTCTCACACAGTCTCAGGAGAAAGTCAAGGTAATGGTTCAACCCCCATTTGATTGCTGCAGAAACCAAGGATACCAGAGGGCAAAGGCTCACTTGAGAAATCTGGACTGGTGCAAGGAAAAGGTCTTCCCATGTTTTGTATGTGGTTATTTCCCGCTGGTTCAAAAGGGCTTCTTAACCACAAGGAAAAGTACAAAACAAGTTATTTTCATGGCCACCGGAGGGGGGGGGACTTTACTGTTACCTTCCTACTTAGGGCTTTGACACACAGTGAGGGACTGGACCACCAGCCGAGGGCACAGCCAGCCCAACTGTCTAGATATGCACACATCTGCATCCGAGGGGCTCCTTCGGGATATCATGCCTGAGTCACGAGTGACCTGAGTGATTAGGAAAAGGATACTTTGTCTTCACTGTAGTGCAGCCTCCTCGGGACAGTAATCACACTAATCTATTCCTCCACGTTTCCACTAGGGCTGGCATACGCTAGCAAGGCAATAAACATTCATTGAGCTGCATCCACCCATGGCAAGAAATACATTCCTTATGGAGAATGGAAGTGGGGTACGCACACCTTAGCTTCACCAATCTTTAACTATGAAAATTTACCTTATGGTGTTATAGAAAATAAAAATCTGAAAATCCAAGGCCTTAAAACTGCAGTTGCCAAAGTGATTCTGGTTTTTCATGAGCTAAGCTCTGGCTTCTTCAGGTAAACACCATTTTGTCTGTTATGAACTCATTGTCTGTAGGTTGAACTGCATGTGTAGCAAGACTGAAGTGAGTGATGTTGCTTGCCTGATAGAATGTTTCTGAAAGACGCATGAATGTTCTTATTTTCAAATGAAGCCAAGGCATAAATATTGGGAAACCTTTTTGAGCACTTACCATGACCTAGGTTGCTAGGTGCTGTATATGCTGTTTCATGTAGCTCAGATGACGATCCTAAAAAAAAATCAAATGAATTTAATAATTTAGATGATAAAGCTGAGGCAAAGAAAGACCTTTCACATCTCTGCCCTATCTCTTCCATAATGTGAGTTTGGTGTAGTTATTCCACTTGCAGGATGAGGGAAGCATTACTCCCAAAATGT
>NW_012152851.1:0-1841 GCF_000956105.1 Propithecus coquereli | reverse complement strand
ATTGTGTACTAAGAAAATCTCTTCTAGTGTCTTAATTATTCTCAGCAAATGGCCTGGTTTATCACAGGAGCCCAGCTTTTCAGTGCAATTCTTCCTGGGGATAGTAAGACAGTTCTCTGAATAAAACCACAGAGGAAAGTTGAATTTATCTATGATGTTAAAAAAAAAGGAATCCCACATGCAAACACAAAATATTTTAACACAGAGGAAAATAGAGTCTATTTCTTTTCTACTAGCTGTGTTTTTGTCCTTGTGGATATGATTCTGGTTCCAATTTTATGCACTCAACACTCACTGAGAGCTTCTTTGGGGTGAACTCTAAAAATATGGGTTTAACGTATAGGTTTTGGGTAAGTTTTAGGAATGAAAACATTAGCATAACCATGATTGGATGTTCGAATATCTTCAAGGATTCGTTTTAATGGGTCTTAAAAGTCCTTGTCTTTGCCCCCTCGGTTACTTTATTCATTAAAAGATAAATGAAAATCACTTATCTCCATGCTTTGATTGAGGTAAACAGAAAATAATGGAGTGATTCCTCATAATCAAATTGATACATGTATCCTAAATTCCCCTTCAGTCCAGATTGGTGACAAACATGGAGTGGATTCATTTTATGTCCCTTGAAAATCATCTCATTCACTATGTAAAATGATCACTTCCATGTTCAGTTTTTAGCTTTTATCAGAAAAACAAACTTCTGCAGGAAACATTAGAAATCTGCTATACAATTATATTAACAAAAGTGTCCTCCTTAGCTTTGACGCCATGAGAAGCCCATGAAAGACATTCATTTGAGAATCCAGCGCCAACTAAGACACATTACAAAACTGGAACTTCTCTCTTGTATCATATTCATTACTCTGGGTCTTACTGTACTTTCTGTTTTTCCCCAACTGCAAAAATCAGAACCTCCTTGGACACTTAAGCACAGTGGTTATGCTAACCTTGCGCTTCGCACATTTGATTTCTCTTTATTGTTAGCAATAGAAATAGAAAATCAGGGCCAGTTTTGTAATCTTACTTTAGTTTTAGGAAAGGCCGTGAATGAACACAATAAATATGTGAATGAAAAGATCCATGCTATATTTCCAAAATCAAGCATTTTCTGTGACTTTGTTTCCTTTTCTCTCTCACACAGTCTTGGAGGAAAGTCAAGGTAATGGTTCAACCCGCCTTTGATCACTGCAGAAACCAAGGATCCCAGAGGGCAAAGGTTCACTTGAGAAATCTGGACTGGTGCAAGGCAAAGGTCTTCCCATGTTTTGGGAAGAGCTCAAAAGAGCGTGTTCAAAAGAGCTTGTTAACCACAAGGAAAAGTACAAAACAAGGTCTTTTCACGGGCACTGGGGGGACTTTGGACTGTTACATTGCTACTCAGAGCTTTGAAACACAGTGAGGGACTGGACCACCAGCCTACGGCACAGGCAGCCCAACTGTATAGATATGCACACATCTGCATCCGAGGGGCTCTTTCGGGATATCGTGCCTGAGTCACGAGTGACCTGAGTGATTACGAAAAGGATACTTTGTCTTCACTGCAGTGCCGCCTCCTTGGGACAGTAACTCACACTAATCTATTCCTCCACGTTTCCACTAGGGCTGGCATACGCTAGCAAGGCAATAAACATTCATTGAGCTGCATCCACCCATGGCAAGAAATACATTCCTTATGGAGAATGGAGGGGGGTTTGCACACCTTAGCCTCACCAATCTTTAACTACGAAAATTTACCTTATAGTGTTATAGAAAATAAAAACCAGAAAAACCCAAGGCCTTAAAACTGCAGTAGCCAAAGTGATTCTGGTTTTTGATGAGCTATGCTCTGGCTTCTTCAGGTG
>NW_012152850.1:7264-8304 GCF_000956105.1 Propithecus coquereli | reverse complement strand
TGTGGAATGACCTCCTTGTTCAGGAAGGAGGGGTTTCTCAGCCCCTATTCCCCTGTGCAAGGAGTTTCAGCTCAAGGAAAAGAAAAAAGGTTGGTGTTGTGGGAGTTACCTATTCGCCTCCATATATCTCTGTCATGTCACTACTGCTAATTAGCAGAAATGCTTTCCTGACAACCACTATTAGAAGTAATTTTACCCACAAAAGTTCTGAAGAGTGTAACCTTAAAAAAAACATGGAAGAATAAGGAAACTAGGCCAACTTGCTGTGTTTTATTTGACTAGCCTGCATATGTGAATGAAGCTCTGGAAACCCATTAACACTCTTAGAGAATGTTTGGTTTTCAGATGATCTAGTCTAGTGGCCCAGGGAGATGACACATTTGTATATGGCCATTGCCGGTGCCACCAAGTAGTTGAACTTGGGCAAGTTGCATAACGTCTTTGAGACGTATTTTTCTTTTTAAAAGTTAGATTGCAGGGTTGAATAATTTCTAAAGCCTTTATCAGGTCTATATTCTAAAATTCTCTCTCTGTAGGGCAATGGTTCCCAAGTGAAGGGCAATGGGAGTGATTTGTCCCCCGGGAGACATTTGACAATGCCTGGAGATATTCTTGATTATCATAACTGGGGAGAGAGGAGATGGACTGGGAGACTGCAGCTGGTATCTCATGACTAGAAGCTATTGATGCTGCTACACATGCTACCGGTGCACAGAGCAGGTCTCCACACAAATACGTGTCTGGCCAAAATGTCAGTAGTGCTGAGGTTGGGAAATTCTGCTCTAGGAGTATAAACAGTGAGCTTATATCTTTGATCCCACTACCATTATAATTTTTCCTTGAAAAATTAAAAATCATTTAATTTCCTGATGATTAACATCCAACCTTTCATATGCTGCTCTTCAGTGGCTAAAATCAGACCCAAAGACAGATCATCAGGGGGAAACTCTCTCAAGATGAAAACATGGTGCTTGGGCCGAGAGAAGAGGCTATGCAAGAGCCCTGAATAGTTTAGGATTGGGTTAGATGAAGGTATTTCC
>NW_012152850.1:2293-4164 GCF_000956105.1 Propithecus coquereli | reverse complement strand
GGAAGATGACAGTGACCTATTACAGCTATGTCAGAATGTGGTAGTTTCTTCAAGCAAGTTAACATGGTCTCAGATACATGGTATGCAGCCACGGGCAAATGCATTCCTTCCATCCCTATCAAGAAGGAAAATCATAAACCAGTTCACATCCACTTTGGATGAAAAATAGTATATACAAAATATACATTTACCATCTTATTTCAGAGCTATGTTCATTCTCCTCCTTTCTATAATACTATAGTGTAGAAAAACTGGCTCATGTGGCTTTGTCATGGAGTATCACATTGGCCCACTCTAATGATGTTATTACATTCAGATGAGTATGAAATGACAAATACTCTGGAGGCTTTGATAAGACACATAAACTACTGAAGGTGAAAAATAAAACCTAATTTTTTATCACCCATAGAGCTTTGCCAAATCAAAGAAAGTGTCCAGTGGCTTGTGGCATAACATGAAATTTCTTCCAAAATAAAAAACAGATGATTGTACCTCTCATTTCCCATAATTAATAAGGGAGAACAATCCAAGATAGACCTCTTGAGTACTATCTTTGGACTTTGTGTTTTCTCTGGAGGAAACATATTGCATGCCATTTTTTTTCCCTCTCAGATCTTGCAGGGATGATATGTCATTTTCTGGGTGACATGAAAGGCTGTCAGTCTGAGGTAGGCTCAGAGTAGGAAAGGGCTCTGTAGCAGGTGCAGGCTGTGATTCAAATGCTCTGGTGCTTGAGCCATATGAACCTATATACCCTATGGCAATGAAAGGTGTTGGGTAGAGTTTGTGACAAGCCTGAACAGGAGAGAATTATAACATAGTCCTCTAGGGCTCCAGAGCAAGGATGTGGTTTCTGCAGTGGAGAATTAATCTCTCTAAAAACAGGCCTTGATATGCTATAGGGCCCTGGTGGAAACAGAGCACCTGATCAAGGGATGCCAAGTGTCCCAGGTAGCCAGAATTGCCCCTCATGACCTGAGTTCTGTCAGATCCATCAAATCAAATCATAAGATTGGGTGGACCTCATAGAAATCCATCATAAGAAGGAAGTGTTAAATCTGGCATCAGGAATGAACAAAACCAAATGGCACAACTTAGCTTCATGTGCCAGACCGTCACGTCATCCATTATTGTCAAATGGTATCTCTCTCTCCTGATACCTATGACCCCATGGTGAGCTAAAGACCATAGCTTCCACTTATTGAACTTCATCTAGCTACCATTTCTGCCAACGGCCCATCTTGCCAGCCACAAGGCCAAAGCTGAGACTCCAATATGGCCCTATCTTTCAAGAAGACTGACCAGTGACTTGGAGACAATGATCATTGTATGTTACTATATTATTCATGGGTCAAACACATGAGTCTAGAAACCAATGGGTAGAAGTAAGAGTGTCACTGCTTGTCACCATTCCCAGTGATCCATTTAAGAAATTTGTACTTCTTCCCTCTTTGTCCTGTGGCTTTAAAGATCCTGCTTCCCAGAAAGAGAACATGTCCATCAGGGAACACTGCAAGGATTCCTTTATGTTTTAAGCTACAACTGCTGCCTGATCACTTTGAGATCCTCATGACAAGAGACCAGTGCACAAGAAAGGAGTTGCTATGGTGGACGGAAGGAGGTAGCTGTTATGCAACAGGAGAGGAGAAAACATGTTTTGCACTCAGGTGATCCACACGGGTATGTCTCTTGGTACTCTTCTTCTCACTCTTGGTATAAATGAACATGTGCAATAGCCATAGCCAAAGAAGGTTGATGCTCTGGTCATCCAACCACATGATCCTCCTAAACCTGAAGAAGTGCTGGCTAAGGATCAGTGAAATATAGAATGGGTAATAGAATAGAGAGATAATGAATATTAATGAAAACTC
>NW_012152850.1:0-348 GCF_000956105.1 Propithecus coquereli | reverse complement strand
CCCATTTGGTACTTGGTTGTTAATTTGTTATGTCTCTTTAAATACAGAACAGGGATCAGCAGCCAGCCAAATCTCATCTTCCCTCTGTTTTTGTACATAAAGTTTTATTGGAACACAGCCATTCCATTCATTTAAGTATAATCTTTCAGAGTTGAGTGGTTGTAACAGAGATGGTGTGGCCTGCAAAGCCTACACTATTTACTACCTGGACTTTTACAAAAATGTTTGCTGAACTCTGATGTGGAAAGTATATCACATTCCCTTTTCACTGCACACTGACTTGTTGAAAAAAGTAGGCAGTTTTCCTGTAGAGTGACTCAGTCTTAATTTGTCTGATTTTTTTTTTTT
>NW_012152849.1:4892-6462 GCF_000956105.1 Propithecus coquereli | reverse complement strand
TGAATATATTAATATAAGTATAGTGTACTCTTGGAAGAGAGATAAGCTATATTTAAACAGCTGTAGCAAAAATGGTACACAGTTACAACCAGTTATAGATTCCTTAAAAAAAAAAAAGGTGCAGTTTTGGGAGAATGCAAAAGAAGGTGAGATTGCTTCCAGCTGGGAAGATTCTTCTTGGGTTAGGATCGTCATCGGGCTTGAAGGGTCTCACAGTGGTGGCAGGGCATTTAGGGGAGAGAGAAGAGAGGCATGGGTGTGCACAGAGGCAAGGACATTTAGTTTGAGGGCAAGAGCTGGGGTATAAAGACAGTTGGGGTAGATCTCAGGCCTGTGCTAGGCTGATGGGTTATTACCCTAAGCAAAGTTGAACTGTTGGAAGTTTTCTACAAAAGTAGTGATTTGATCTGGCAGCGACAGGTCAAATGAAACGTGTCAGGCCAGAACCCAGAGGATGTGCCCCTGTGACTCATGAGGCATGCACTCTGTGGCCCTCACGAGACTGCCCTAGTAGCATCAAGGCCAAGATCTGGTTCCCTACTCTCACATCTGGGCCTTGGTACCTTGTACTACCTTTACCTTGAGCGGGACTAAGGTGGCCAGCTTGGATTCAGCCTCTCCTGTTCTGCCCCATCAGCCCTGCACTCTGGCCACTCTCTAAGCTTTGGCAACTTCCAGTAATCCCCCAGGTTGTGTGCGTCAGCCTGGCACTCCCTCTCCCACTCTGGTTTTGACTGGTGTTGTTCCTCTTTAAGAGCTGAGAGTTAGTTAAGGTTTTTCGCCCTGCTGTGTTGCTGAGGTTGGGTAGATTAAAAGACTTAGGCGGTGCCTTGATTGGAGGTGTGGTGGTTGAGATGGGAAAAGGGGATGGATTTAAGAAACACCGTGGGAATAGTAGTGACGGGATCTGATGACTGAACATGGAAGTGAGGGAGGAGGGAGTCAAATGAGAGCTGAGTTTTTTTTGTTTTTTTTTTTAAGACAGAGTCTCACTCTTTTGCCCGGGCTAGAGTGAGTGCCGTGGCGTCAGCCTAGCTCACAGCAACCTCAAACTCCTGGGCTCAAGTGATCCTACTGCCTCAGCCTCCCGAGTAGGTGGGACTACAGGCATGTGCCACCATGCCCGGCTAATTTTTTCCTGTATATATATTTTTAGTTGTCCAGATAATTTCTTTCTATTTTTAGTAGAGACAGGGTCTCGCTCTTGCTCAGGCTGGTCTCGAACTCCTGACCTTGAGCGATCCACCCGCCTCGGCCTCCCAGAGTGCTAGGATTACAGGCGTGAGCCACCGCGCCCGGCCCTTGCTTTCTTCATTTTACATTTGAGCAGAAAGAAAAAGTAACTCTCATGAGATCCCACAGCTTGTAAGTAGCAGCGATGGGACTTGAACCCCTGTCTATTTGACTCCAGGGTCCATCTTCCAGAGCACAGTGGTATTTTGCCCCAACACCAGCCTTCGCTCTCGTTCTCAAGGTTCCTACACTGGGCACTCCTTGATTTGGGTTTAGAGAGGCTTAATCTAAAATCCAGATACATTTGGGGAATAACTTCAGGTTTTAACAACTTGTG
>NW_012152849.1:0-1775 GCF_000956105.1 Propithecus coquereli | reverse complement strand
GCCACGGCACTCTAGCCCAGGCAACACAGTGAGACTCTGTCTCAAAAAAAAAAAAAAAAAAGAAAGTAGATGGATAAGTTTCTGAAGGCACTAGGATTTTTTTAATAAAAGGAAAATCGATGTAAATTCAGTGACATGTAAAAGACAAGAGGCCCATTCATATATTTTGAAATAATACGGGAATTGCGCAAGGAGGCAGGATGGGAACTATCCTCACACAGTCGACCCCATGGAAGAACTAAGTAGGAATCTAGTGGAAACTCCCCTACGGCACATGTATCACCAAGATTAATGAGAAATCCTCAAACTTTTAAGTAGAAGTAGTAGAACTGAGGTTTGCTGGCTTGTTACCTGCTTGTCTTTTAACCAGATAGCAAAACATGGTCTCCCTGAGCAGCACTAGGAAGGCTTAAGTGTTTATAGCCTGGGTCCCCATGGCTTTTGGGTCTGAGAAAACCATTGAGCACTGGCTGTTGAGGCCACACCTGCAGGTGTGATGAAAATGGGAAGAGCCTGTTAATGCCCCTGCTTTTCAGGAATTACCCCTGTGGCATGTCGAGGGTGACGGGATAGATGTCCACACTTTCACTTTCCTGCCTCGCTCCCTTTCTCCCGCGAGTTGATCAAGCATGTATTAAGTCGTGCAAGGCACAACTTTATTACTACAATCCCTTCTACCGTATGCTTCTGTTCTTATAGCATAATGGAGGGAAATGAAAATCATAAAAATAGCAATAAGACAAATATGTGCATTTGGTCACAAGGAGAGGGAAAGGGAAATTGTGGAGGAAGAGGAGGTAGCAACAATTTCCCCAGGATCTCAGTGCAAGATAGTTTTGATATATAACACCATGGATAACTTAGTAGGAACAGGTATGTTTTCATTTGTTGTGATAGTTAATTGTATTCATCTTCTTTAAGCCACCATTGGAGCCTGGAACTGTTTTGTATGAAGCAGAGCTATCGCAGTTTGCTGAAGACATAAGGAAATGGAAGGACCGATACGTTGTGGTTAAAAATGATTTTGTTGTGGAGAGCTATGAGAACAAAGAGGTAAGACATTTCCTGTTGCCATTAGTTCTTGCAATATTCTTAAAACGTTCCTTTGAGATTGATTCATCCAACAAGTACTCATTTGTGTAGGTGCTCATTTCAGCAAACAGATATTTATCGAATGCTTACTGCGTGCCAAGTGTGATACAAGGTTCTGGGTAGGTAGCAGTGGATCAGACAGATGCTTGCAGGCTAGTGGGCAACATAACCATTGAACAAGTGATCGCAAGTGAGTGTGAAAATAGAAGGTTGTGCTGAGTGACCAGTGTTTGGCGTAGGAGCCTTTCCTGTGATCGCTCAGCCTTGAGGTCTTTCTCAGTCGCTTTCCTGATACCTGTCCCGCTCTGTCTCCCCACTCTGAAGCCTCACACATGACAGGTGACTGAGGAGTCATTTAATAAGGTTGTCATTGAATTTTCCTGGTTCCTAAGAATTCAGAACACTTCACATACCTTATACCATTTATGTCTATGGATTTTTACTCATTTAACTTTTTTCCTGGCTATCTCATTTTTCTTGTCTGTAAAATGTGGAGAAAATGGGATAATGTATGTAAAGCATCTAGCCCTTGGGAGGACTTTGGTTTTTATTGGTTCCCATCTCTTTCCCCTAGCAGGGAGGTAGCACGGTGTAGGGGAAAGAATATGGGGCAGTGAATTTGGAAAACTAAAGTTTAGGTCTAGTTGTGCCACTAACTAGAAGTGAACTCATTGACTTAGAGA
>NW_012152848.1:4153-4526 GCF_000956105.1 Propithecus coquereli | reverse complement strand
TTAATATATAGAAATACAATTGTCTTTTGTATATTAACCTTGTATTCTACAACATTGCTATAATCACTTTTTAGTTCCAGGAATTCTTTTCTTGACACTTCTGGATTTTCTACATGGACAATCATGTCATTAGAGAACAAAGATAGACTGTGTTTTTAATTTCAAATTCCACTTGTTTCTTGCTAATATATAGAAATACAATTGACTTTTGCATATTAACCTTGTATTCTACAACATTGCTATAATCACTTTTTAGTTCCAGGAATTCTTTTCTTGACACTTCGGGATTTTCTACATGGACAATCATGTCATTAGAGAACAAAGATAGTTTTATTTTTTCTTTTCACAATCAGTATACTTTTTATTCTTGTTT
>NW_012152848.1:3523-4103 GCF_000956105.1 Propithecus coquereli | reverse complement strand
TTTTTTTTTGTCTTTTTGCATTAGGTAGGGCTTTCAGTATGATCTTGAAAAGGAGTGATGAGCGAGGACATCTTGCCTTGTTTCTGATCTTAGTGAGAAAGCTTCTACTTTATCACCATTAAGTATGATGTTGGCTGTAGGTTTTCTGTGGATATTCTTTATCAAGTTGAGTAAGTTCCTCTCTGTTTCTAGTTTACTGGGAGGGTTTTTTTTTTATCACAAATGGGTGATAAAATGCTTTTTTCACATCTATTTATGTCAGCATGTGCTTTTTCTTCTTTAGCCTGTTGATGTGATGGATTACAGTAATTCATTTTTGAATGTTGAACCAGCCTTGCATACCTGGGATAAATCCCACTTGGTCACAGTAAAGATTTGCTTTTCAATACAAATTTTACTCTCATAAATTTAAGACATGACACCTTCAGGAAGAGGAGTGTGAAACTAGTATACTGTAGAAGAGAGGTGCCCTATCACCCTGCTTGCTGGGCCCCACACTGATGTCCTTCCCATTCCTGTAGCCAGTCTTGAGCTATGAAAGCACAAGTTTTTTCAAATAAGCCCAAGCTTGGGAATATTT
>NW_012152848.1:0-2108 GCF_000956105.1 Propithecus coquereli | reverse complement strand
GCACAATGTTTTCTGTCCATGATGTGTCCTCAACACTTTCTTTTCACAGTCCCTCATTCTTTATTCAAATTGACTCCCTCCTGCTTTGAATCCCTCACTGGCATACCTAAGACTATAAAGTCATCATCAGTGGTGCTTTTCAGTGAGTACCTAGAAGGTAAGGAAAAGGTTTTGGAACTGATTCAAGAGACAGCTTCTGAACCACAGGCTATGTGTTGACCGGCTCTTCCCCAGATTGCTGCTTCTCTGAGTGTCCTTTTCCAGTCGTGGGAAAAGGAGGGAACACATGACACCCGCTTTGCCTCACAGATGACCAATCTTAGCTCCACCAATTCACATGATTCTTTTCCCAACTTGAGTAATGAAATAGAGAAAATTTCATGTAACAGATTTCTTCTTGGGGCAAACACTACATTTGTTTATAGAAATAAACTTTGAAACCACTGCTAGGGATGGAATTGTGGGGATGGCAAGATGCCAGTCTGGTACAAAACACATAAGTCTCTTCTGAAGGGGGTAGGCTCTTATTCAAGAGCTAACTTTTCTCTCCGAAGAAAATTTGTGTGGAAGTGTTATGGTAAAGACTGGGTCAGAGCCAAAGGCCTCTGCATAAGAGGGAGGAGAAGTTGACGTTCCCTGGAGTTGATCCAAGAAGCTTCATGCTACATAGAAGACAGATAAGGAAAGAAAACTTTTAGGGCTCCTCTCTTAGCTTTTGATCCTTGTGGATTTCCTTCACTTGTGAGCTCATCTTTGCATTTAAAGAGATGTTTGCATCTTATGCAGTATTTCCAAGTGTTGGCGCAGGAGGGTTATTTACACCATCTACTTTGACAAACTGTAGCAACAGAAGTCCTGGTATATTCAAATTTTGAGCAAAAAACATTCCTTATACTATATATACAAATTATATTTAGCAAGAATATATTCTTCTTCCATCATCCAAAATATAATTTCTAGAATAATTGTTAAGAGTTGTAAATTTCAGCAGCATAAGTAATATTGTTACTTTTCTAGAATGTGTGAAAGTATTATTAAGGGAACTAGGAGATTTCACGTTAATGAACCAAATCAGTCCTCTGGACCAATGATCCCTACGTTTTGACCAGAGACTCTAAACTGCATTGGTGTGGTCCTCTACTGATCTCCAGAAGAGATGGAAAATGAAAATAAAGGCAATTCTGGTAAGAAAATAGCCTTCCTATTTTGTTCCCTCTTACTTATCTTGGGGATAATCAAAATTGGTCAGAAACATTCATTTACTAAGTTTTTAACAGCTTTCAGGCAGAAAGAACGCTGGAGAAAGTTTTAAAAGGAATTTAAATATTGTTTACTATGGGGAAGGTGACATTTCTCTTCCACTTCCCACCCCTAGCCCCCCACACATTTTAGTGAAGTCCACATAGCTCCCTGATATGTCTCCGTGAGTGAATTCTTTGTGTGAAAAACAAAAATGTGTTGAGTTTGTGTCTCAGTAGGTGCAAGATGAAAACAAAGACATAGCAATCAGAAGATGAAATACCTCCAAAATGGGAAAGTATGGTATCTTATTCTATAGGAACATCAAGATAGAGACCTTACTTGATTTTTCGTTTTATGGATAAGGAACAGTGACATAAATAGTGTAAGTCAGCTGGTCTAGGTCAAGGGTCAGCAAAGTTTTTCTTTTAAGGGCCAGATAGTAAATCTTTTAGGTTTGGGGGCCGGACAATCTTAATTAGAACTATAGTAGACCCCCCCTTATCTATGGTTTTGTTTTTCATGATTTCAGTTACCTGCCATCAACCAACCGCAGACCAAAAATATTAAATGGAAAATTCCAGAAATAAACAATTCATAAGTTTTAAATTGTGTGCCTTTCTGAGTAGTGCGATGAATCTTGCACTGTCCTGCTCTGTCCAGCCCAAAACATGAATCTTCACTTTGTCCAGCGTGTCCGTGCTTTCTACACTCCCCGTCCTGTGGTAGCCATCTTGTTATCAGATAAACTGTCACAGTATTGTAGAGCTTGTATTCAAATAACCCTTATTTTACTTAATAATGGCTCCAAAGCACAAGAGTAGTCATGCTGGCAATTTGAATATGCCAAAGACAATCCGTAAAGTGCT
>NW_012152847.1:6612-7211 GCF_000956105.1 Propithecus coquereli | reverse complement strand
GAAGATTGTATTGTAACCTAGGAACCCCAGGGGTCTTTAACAGCAACAACAAAATGACCTACTAGAAGGTTTAACATAATTTGGTAAGGGGCTGGAACGGACTGAATTGTGTCCGCCCGAAACGTTAACACCATAACGCTCCCATGTGACTGTGTTTGGAGACAGGGAGTTTAGGGAGCTAATTAAGGTTAATTGAGGTCCTAAATCTGGGGCCCTAATCCAATGGGACTGGTGTCCTTATAAGACAAGGAAGAGACAGCCAGAGACAACTCTTTCTCAATACACCCCCAGGAGGAAAGGCCATTTGAGGACACAGAGAGAAGGCAGTCATCTGCAAGCAGGAAAAGAGGTCTCACCAGAAACAGAATTGCCAGGACCTTGATCATGGACTTCCAGCCTCCAGAACCGTGAGAAGCTACTGTGTTTACTCCACCGGGTCTGTGGTGTTGTGTTACAGCAGCCCCAGCCGGCTCCTGCAGGAACACTTAGGGTACTGAGGGATAATAAAATACTTAGGAATAATTTTATCAGGAAAGACATGGAATTTATATTTTAAAACTATAAAATCATATTATAGAGTATAAAAAGGTCCAGACAAA
>NW_012152847.1:3875-4232 GCF_000956105.1 Propithecus coquereli | reverse complement strand
AAAAAAAAAAAAAAAAAAAATAGAGGATGCATTTCAGTACCACCCTCTGGAACGTCAAATGCCCTTGAAAGAGACAACGTCTGTGCAGGAACACGCCATCTTCCCTCTTTTAACACCATCTTCTTTTAAATGAAAACAACTTACAAACGCTGCAAAGTTACTGATCCTTTTTCTTGGTGATAAGAAGACTGATTAGATTAGAGAATGGGAGGCAGAGGTATAGGAAATCCAAGAGCACCCAAAGTCAGTGGGAAACTGGAGATTTTTTTGATCTAAACCTCATAACTTCAGCACTTTCTGGCATATGATAAAAATTGTTTCTGAGTATAGATATGCAAATAGGCATAACCATTTTGA
>NW_012152847.1:0-1725 GCF_000956105.1 Propithecus coquereli | reverse complement strand
GAATCCCTTCTGGGTCTAAAATAGCAAATAAGGCCCAGTGTGGTGGCGCATGCCTGTAGTCCCAGCTACTTGGGAGGCTGAGGCAGGAGGATCGCTGGAGCCCAGGAGTTTGAGGCTGCTGTGAGCTATGATGACACCACTGCACTCCAGCCTGGGAGACAGAGTAAGACCCTGTCTCAAAATAAAAAAAAAGCAGATAATAATTTCTATTTGATTGTGCAGTAGATTAAGAAAGAGTTTTATTTACTTACTTTTCACAGCCGACGTGCTCCCCTAGCTCAGCTGGCCAATTTCTAGTCAAAGCCGTGTGGTGAAGGGGGCTGGCCGGCTCAGGCAGTGGAGGACAGCCAACTGCTCCCCGACCCCAGCGGGCGGCAAATCAAGAGTCAACCCCCTTCCGCCACGGAGCCGCTCCCTGCTGCGACTGCAGACTGGAGATGCCCTTTGCAAACAGTGGAATCGAGGTGAAAAAAATTACAAGGCAACTTTTCTGGTTTCAACTTGTCCCCTACAGAAAGGAAATAGATTTTAATATAAGATCTAAGAGACAACATGTTTAATAAACTGCAAAAAAATGTACTTTTGGCTGGACGTTAGCATGATGAGCTTTAGGATAAAAGGAGGTATTTTTTTCCTTTTTTAAAAAATGGTTAGACATGGATCCAAAAAGGGGCTGGAATCCACCTCCCACCACACCAGCAAAAAGCTCTCTAAGCAGTTGGGAGCAATCACCAGCCCCATCAGGGATGCCGCGCAAAGGCAAGATTAAAGGCTTTCCTGCTCCCCTTTCGCCCAAATGGAAAAGTTTATTGCGAAATCTCTTTGTGCAAGCCAAGCAACGTGCCGTCTCCTCGTGATGGGACGTCGCTTCCACACTGAACAAATCCCATTTCCCAAGTCGCGGGGCCCCGAGCCCGCTGTGCCAGGAGCCAGCCCCAGGGGTCAGGGATGGCAATATTTCACTGTGTCCACCCTACTCCCAAGAGAAGTAATATTTCATTCCCATTCTCCATCGCTCCGTTCGAATCTCCAGTCTAGACAGTTTTCAGATAACAGCCATCAGAGACAGTAAAGGGAATGTATGTGTCTCCCAAAGATAAGCGAAGGCTCGACTCTCCCATAAGTTTTCTGGAAAACGCTCTCAGAGGGCCCCTCTGATGAGCAACTGTGGGGAGAGTGTCTGGAAACACACCCCAAGATGCTGGGACACATTTTACCCATCCCGGGAGCCCTCGCCTAGGTACCACCAACAGCAGAAGGAGGCCATCCTTGTCCCCAAACGTGCTGAGACACACATGCGGAGGCAGCCGCGCACTGTGGGCTTCGGCCTCTCATTAACTCTTCCCTCTAGCAGTTGTTTATCGAGCATCTCCTACTTCTCAGGCCTGTCCCTGGACACAGAAGACACAACCGTAAACAAGTCCAATAAAGACTCTATTCTCGTGAAATCGAAATCCCTGCTACAGAGTCCAGCAAACCTTCGCTCGGAGGGTGACAAAACCTAGGGTGTGCCCAGCTTTGAGACGCAGTGAATCTCACTTCACTGCCTGCACCCCCAGACAGCCAAATCCCCCACCCTCTTCCCACGTCCGCTGTGGCCTGGGGTTTGTAGGAGCTCTGTGTCTTCACCGCATCCACTAAACCACAGCACCAGAGACCACATCTTCAGCCCTCCTGGAGACTTTCCGAGTTCGAAGCATGGCTCTAGGCACAAAACAGGTGCCC
>NW_012152846.1:6768-7840 GCF_000956105.1 Propithecus coquereli | reverse complement strand
GTTCCTGATAGATTACTGATTTTATCTGATATTTTATAACTTTTTTAACCAAGTTTTTTGATTTCCTACTGTATAATAGATTCTTAAATAATTTAGGTCACAATACTTTTCATAAAAGGAATAATTAATTTAAGAATTTATGTGAAAGGTGAAAGGCGCAGATCCTGTTTCAGTCTTCTATGTGTGGCTATTCAGTTTTCCAGCACCATTTATTGAATAAGGATTCTTTTCCCCAGTGTATGTTTTTTGTCTGCTTTGTCAAAGATTAGTTGGCTATATGCACATCCGATAAAGGGCTGATAACTAGAATCTATTTAGAACTCAGGAAAATCAGCAAGAAGATATCAAACAACCCTATCAAAAAGTAGGCAAAGGACATAAACAGAAACTTTTCAAAAGAAGATAGACAAATGGCCAACAAACATATGAAAACATGCTCAACATCTCTAATCATCAGGGAAATGCAAATCAAAACCACAATAAGATAGCACTTTTATCCAGTGAGAGTGGCATTTATCAAAAAGTCCCAAAACGATAAATGTTGATGTGGATGCGGAGAGATAGGAACACTTATCCACTGCTGATGGGACTGCAAACTAGTACAACCTCTGTGGAAAATAATATGGAGATACCTCAAAGAGCTACAAGTAGAACTACCATTTGGTCCAGCAATCCCATTACTGGGCATCTACCCAAAAGAACAAAAGACATTCTATAAAAAAGACATCTGTACTCGAATGTTTATAGCAGCACAATTCACAATTGCAAAGATGTGGAAACAACCCAAGTGCCCATCAATACATTAGTGGATTCATATAATGTGGTGTATGTATACCATGGAGTTCTACTCAGCCATGAAAAACAATGATAATCTAGCACCTCTTGTATCATCCTGGATAGAGCTGGAACCCTTTCTACTAAGTGAAGTATCCCAAGAATGGAAAAACAAGCATCACATGTACCCGCCATCAAATTGGTATTAACTTATCGACACTTAAGTGTACATACAGTAGTAACATTCATCGGGTGTCAGGCAGGTGGAAGCAGGGAGGAGGGGATGGGTATATTCACA
>NW_012152846.1:2385-3578 GCF_000956105.1 Propithecus coquereli | reverse complement strand
AGTATATTATTATAAGCACCATTTATTTCTAAATTTTGTTGGTTCTTTCCAAATCCATAAAGTGAAACAGTCTGCATAAGATTTGTGAGTACTGAGGTTCCTATAATCACAATAAAAAAAAAAGTGTTCTTACGAGAAACCATGTACAAGTTTTGTGAAGAATTGTTGTCCTTAGTCCCAGATAAAAACTACTCTCAACGACAAGTACTCCAGCATGGACTTTGTACAGTCTGTGAGAAAGAAATTTGTAAAATGCTCACCTGACATAAATTAAAGGCATTCTTGGTTTGGGCTATGATTACAAAATTAGGAGTTAATTGATCCAGTTTGTGAGCTCTCACTTGTCCTTGACAAACACAAACATGCTTCCCACTAAGGATAAAAATGGAAAATAAAGTTTTTAACTGAATGTTCCCTTTTGTTACTTTCACCTTGCAGTCATCTTAACAGGATTTCTCTCTGAATTGCTTTTTGCAGTATTACTACTCGGTCAAGGATATTTCAGTTGGAGGGATGTGCATCTGCTATGGTCATGCCAGGGCTTGTCCCCTCGATCCAGTGACAAATGTATGTATATTTATAGGATGCTTAGGCAAAATGAAGCCCTGAACTGTAAAAAGTTTTGTGAGAGTCTTTGCTGACATGGAACACTGTGAATGGGTGTCAGGTCCCCATTTAGACGGTGTAACAAAAAGCTATGCCAGGGTGAAATAAGATCTGGCAGTTAGGCTGATAGACTTTAAAATCAGCCATCATGGTATCAGAAAACAGATTAGTTTTTTTCCCCCCCAAAAAATGTTCCAAACTGGTCTATCTATTTTGAAACCTCTCTAGCTATGACAGCTGGCTACATGATTTGGCTTTAGAGAATGCCTACCATCAATCAACCTGACCATTTCTTTTAAAGTTTTTAATCAAAAAATTAATGCAAACAAATGAAAAATGTACATGGAAGGTAATATATAAACAGCCATGGACCGGAAGGCTAAGGTGGGGCAGGGGCAATAAGGAGTGGGGTGGAAGAAAGAATTCTCAAGAGAACATTGACAGTGCCAAGCCAGAAAATGCTGGAATGCTTTGGGGTAGAATTTTTCATTAATGACAGTGAATTAAGCGAACATAAGCTAAAGGAGATGATGAATGAGCATCTGTTTTTCCTGTCATAAACAAACTGGTGAAATTCAAAATCATCT
>NW_012152846.1:0-535 GCF_000956105.1 Propithecus coquereli | reverse complement strand
GTAATCTAGAGATTATTTAAAGAATATGGGAGGATGTGCACAAATTACATGCAGATACTACACCATTTTATATCAGGTACTTGAACATCCGTAGATCTTGGTATCCAAGGGAGGTCCTGGAACCCATCCCCCACAGATATCAAGGGATGACTCTATTTTCTTTTCAGTTTTAGATTCTGCATATGCTATCAATGTCTTGAGTTCCTTCATTTTCTGCACTCACTTCATTTGCTTTCTGATTGTGTCTGCCTGCTTGTAAAGATATTATGGATTAGAAATATCCCATCATCACTGAGACATATTTGGAGGCATGGGCCGCCATTGGACAGGCACCCACCATTGTAGGGGACCACTGGAGGCCTAGCCTTTGTTTTTGTTCGACTACTTTTAGCCCTATTCTGGCTAATCCCTCAGTTTTCAAAGCTTCTCCATAAAAAGCAGACATTCTTTCCTAAGAGTGACTTTCAACAAAATGCCACCCAGGGATATTTACTCTCAAACTTCTTTAAATTTTAATTAAATTTCTCTTATGTTT
>NW_012152845.1:4956-5349 GCF_000956105.1 Propithecus coquereli | reverse complement strand
TTTGTCTTTATTTATTTATTTTCCCATAGTAATCTGAGGGTGAGATCCGAAGTTAATATATGCTACTGTAAACAAAGTTAAAAAATGTTAGGACATTCTATAGAGATTGTATAGAGAGAAGGAAGCTGTTCTCAGATAAACAAACTCCGCTGCTCTAGTTGACAAATTGCAACATTCTGGTTGGAGATGGTAATAGCCACAATAACGTGTTAGAACCTTTGATCAACGAGCAACTGTAGCTCGTTTTTTTTTTTTTTTTTTTTGAGAGGATGGTATTGTTCATCTTAATTCAAGGCGACCCACATATGTCAAATTTCTTGATCTCTATAGTTAAAGAAAATTTCTACCAGTTCTGTGAATATATTCTGTCCCTTTTAATTCTGTAGCTAGGAG
>NW_012152845.1:2387-3321 GCF_000956105.1 Propithecus coquereli | reverse complement strand
TTTTCTTATTTTGTTTAGATCTTTAATTCACCTAGAATTTATTTACTGTTGTTATTAATTTATGTATATATTTTAATTCACAAATAAAAGTATACATTTATCATGTTCATGTTCTTTTGAAGTATGTATACATTGTGGAGCGGCTAAATCCCAGCTCATTACTATTTGCGTTACCTCACGTACTTATTTTTTTGTGGTAAGAACATCTAAAATCTGTTCTTAGCCATTTTCAAGAATACAATACATTGTTATTAACTGTAGTCACCATCTCATAACACCTGGAATTTATTATAGTCTGTGATGCATGCTAGAAGTTTAACTTTATTAATAGTTCTTTTCTAGGTGGATAACCGATTTTCCACCACCGTTTATTATGTTACTTCCTTTTCTTACTAAACCGGAAGGTCACATTCATCACATTTTCCACTACAGATTGAGTATTCCTTATCCAAAATGCTTGGGACTGAAAGTATTTCCGATCTCAGATTTTTTGGATTTTGAAACATTTGCATTATACTTGCCAGTTCAGCGTCCCTAATCCCAAAATCCAAAATCCAAAATGCTCCACTGAGAATTTCCTTAAAGTGTCTTGTCAGAGCTCTAAAAGTTTCAGATTTTGGAGCATTTTCGATTTTTAATTTTTGGATTAGGGATACTCAACCTGCATTAGAAATTGTATATAATATAGTTTCAAATAGCTAGAAGGAGGGTATTGAATCTTCCCAACACAAAGAAATGACATGTTTGAGATGATGATATACTAATTACCCTGATCTGATTACTATACATAATATGTATCAAAACATCACTGTGTACTTCATGAATATGTACAATTATTATGTGTCAATTGAAAAAAAAGGTTGAAAACTTTAGTTGGGTGTACTGTGGCCCTTGAAGCAATTCTAACAGTTCAAAGATGTTTTCTTGAACTGTG
>NW_012152845.1:0-260 GCF_000956105.1 Propithecus coquereli | reverse complement strand
TCAGGGTAGCACTGTGCATTGATGGTCCAAAAAGATTTTGCCCTAATAGCAAACACTTACTAGGAAAAGAAGCTATTAAACAAAGACACCTACAGTTACTTGGTTATGAAGTTGTTCAGGTATATTTTCACCTATTTTTTTTCTCTAAAAGCAATTCCTAATTCAGATTTGCTTTTTTCGGGTTACTGTTAAAAAGTAAAACTGAGGCATGATAAAATTTTAAAGTATTTATTTGAGCACACACCGAGTCGTGAATCTGA
>NW_012152844.1:5576-5948 GCF_000956105.1 Propithecus coquereli | reverse complement strand
AAAGATGTTTAGAGGTATAATCAATAACATTAAAATTTTTCTATTACTTTTTTCACCCTACAGTGGAAAAATTGTCCAGTGTGTGGAAAGGTGTAGTATTCAGTTATTAAGACTAGTGTCTGTCATTTCACAGTCTCTTTCTATTTTAGTTCTAGCAGTGTAAGTTATAGGAAAGGTTAATCTTACTGTTTATTTGAGGAAGAAGGGAAAGCGGAAACTTTACTGAAATAGTGGCACATGCATAGTGGGGAAAATCAAATCATGTGCTACAAATAAGCTCAGTTCTGCTGGAATATAAATCAGACTTCCACCTTATCAGCAAAAGAGTTGGAATTATAGTACAAGTGGTGATGTTTGTATTTATAAAAGCTT
>NW_012152844.1:2492-2861 GCF_000956105.1 Propithecus coquereli | reverse complement strand
GGACTACAGGCATGCGCCACCATGCCCAGCTAATTTTTCTATATATTTTTAGTTGTCCGAATAATTTCTTTCTATTAATAAACACTTTTGTATGTTCCACCTGCCTTTGACAAACAGTAACATTTTGCCATGTTTGCTTCAGATTTTCTTTAAAGAAATACAAAAGTACGGATGTCGTTAGTGCCACTGCCCTCCACCTACTCCGCATCACAGGCTTTTCCTGCCCTTTCTCTCTAGAGGTAATCTTTGATTCCTATGCACTTTTTAAAAAAACTTTTCTTTTTTTTTTGAGACAGAGTCTCACTCTGTTGCCCGGGCTAGAGTGCTGTGGCGTCAGCCTAGCTCACAGCAACCTCAAACTCCTGGGCT
>NW_012152844.1:0-442 GCF_000956105.1 Propithecus coquereli | reverse complement strand
ATGTATCTTGTTTTAGAAGATTTTGTGAATAGGACCTTTTATAAAAGTTATATTTTTAATTATTTGTTTCTGTACTATAGTCCCTCTGTAGTTTTTTTTTTTTTTATTTCAGCATATTATGGGGGTACAGATGTTTAGGTTACGTATGTTGCCCTTGCATTCCCCGCCCCTAAGTCCGAGTTTCAAATATGTCCATTCTTCGGGTGGTGCGCATTGCACTCTTTGTGTATGCACCTCTATAGTTTTCTATCCTGGCTTTTGTACTCCACAAACTTGCTGAATTCTGTTATTAGTGCAATAATTTATCTGTAGATTATTTTGAAATATCTGGGTTGATAATCAAGTTGCCTAAGAATAACAACAGTTTAGTCGTTTTTTCTTTTCTAATCCTTTGTACTGCTGCCTCTATTATTTTCCTATTTTATTGATCTGGCTATGACCT
>NW_012152843.1:8358-8743 GCF_000956105.1 Propithecus coquereli | reverse complement strand
GATGGATGGAAGCTGACCCAAGTCTACCTATCAGTATAGGATGGTTTTGGTGTTTTTGTCTTGTTACTCCATTTGCAGGACTCATTCACATCCATTCAGGCAATAGACATTTACTAAGCGTCTACTGTATGCCTCGGTCTACTCAGATCTCCAGCAGATTTCCGATTTGATACTACATCTGTCTAGGTTGGTGAGAATCTCACACACGTTACCTCTGTTCTCAAATTTTCCTCTTGGCCAATCATAGCATAAAGCTGAAGTCTCCCCACGAAGGCAGATAATTCCTCCCTCTTCTAGCGTTAATTCCTAAGCTTTGTGAAATAAGGTATAGATAGAGTAACCCTTTTCACTTCAATAGTGCCATACATCGTCATGGAAACTTTTC
>NW_012152843.1:1294-3622 GCF_000956105.1 Propithecus coquereli | reverse complement strand
GAAGGGAAAATCAATTACAGAAGTGAATGCATTTGAACGATTTATTTCTTTCCTACACTCTACCCATAGAGTTTTCCAGAAAATGTTAGAATCTGCCTTCCTCCAAATTTGAACCTAAGTAACGTTCTTATGTTATTTCTTCCTTCTTAAAAATGTTTGATGGACTGACTTAATTATGTACAACTATAAATTGGTGAAGAGACTAACTCATTTAAATAAAGTAGTTAAGAACCATGTTTTCTGTTGCTATATTTATTTACATGTAGTTGATTCAACTTTTAACTGCATATGTTCACTTAAGTTTTCTCTTATTAGAGGTCTTTCACCCTTCTGAAAACCATTATTTCCTTATTAATTTTATAGTGGGCTTTAGGCAATTTCTAGCTGTGGCACTGACTATGTGAATAAACAATCTTTATTGTTCATGGTTTTAAGGTAGAGAAAAATGCTTTTGATATACTAAAAATGCTGATTATTAGATGAAGTCCAAGGAATATTCATTAGCTTTGGTAATAACCAAAACAATCTGTTATTGAGTGTCCACCACATTGCCAAACCTGCGGGTTATAGGAATGAAAATGTGTTGCCTGCTTTCACCAAGCTTAGCTATAATAATATAACAAAATAATCAGGCACTTATTATGTGCCAGACATTCATTCATTCTTATAAAAAATGTTTAAAGGATGCCTGCTACATGTCAGGTTCAGTGCCAGGGAACACAGGGATGAGCAAGAATAAGTACATTCCTACTCTCATGCTTTTGAGAGCATATTTACCAAACAATCTTACACAAATGCATGTATAATTTCAAATTAAGAAAAGAAGCATAATTCTATGCATGAATATAACAAAGGAAACTTACTTCCAGTCTAGGAGAGATCTCAGAAGGCTTCACTGAGAAGATGATGCTAGACTAAGTTTTAGGAATGAGTTGGTTCAACTGGGGAAGGGTAGGGAAAGGGTATTCTATTCCTCTGCCATGCCAAGGAATCGATTCTGACAAAGGCTCTTTAGCAAGAAGAAGAAGAAGAAGAGCCGGAGTGTGGGGCGATGGGGAGAGTGATGTGAGATTAGATTGGAGAGGGGTGAGGGTGGAGTGGTTGGTGGCAGATGACATAGAGCCTGTATGCCTTATTTCAGAAAAACTTGACAATAAAGTAGGAGCCGTGATCTAAACGGCTGCTCATGCATTGAGAGCGTGGCAGTAAAAGTATATACCGACTGTCCTGTGATCTCAGAGGATAGAGCTGCCATGTTGGAGGGTCAGAGAAAACTAGAAAACATCCCAGCAGAGGGATGTTTAAGCAGGTTTGTGAAAATGAATAGGAGCTTGGCAGCCAAGAAAGGAGAGAAGAGTATTCCAGCCTGAGGGAACAGAATGTGCAAAGCCCCAGAAACATAAACAAACATGGTGTATTCAGAAGGCATGAAATACTTAGTGTGGTTGGTGCATATGTAGTATGTGTATTTAAGTCTGTGTGTTTGTGTGTGTGTGTGTGTGTGTGTATGTACAAATGTGCTCACGCACGCGCAAAAGGGATTGGGGTGAAAACTCTTAAAAGATGCATTTAGAAATTCAGGTTGGGGCTTTATCAAGGCAACAACATCTGCCCTGCTAAGGAATTTCCCATAGTAATGGAAGGTCTTTTAATAGATGAAACATCTCTTATAAACTCATATTTTTGGTTTAGAACAATGTTTTTCTTAACTCTACTGAATATCAGATTAACTTGGGGGAGCTTTGAAAACTCCTGATGCTCAAACCACATCCCAGACCAAATGAATCTGGATCTCTGCATGTGGATCCAGACATCAGTATTTTTTTTCTAGGTGCCTTGCCCTTATTAACTTTTTTTCAATAGACTTTATTTTTTAGAGCAGTTTTAGATTCATAGCAAAACTGAGCAAAAAGTACAGAGATTTTCCATGTACCCTTTCCCCTCACATGCACAGCCCCCCTTCCTATCCACAGCCCCACCAGAGTGGCACATTTGTTACCATCAGTGAACCTACGTTGCCATGTCGTAATCACCAAAGTCTTTAGTTTCCATTAGTGTTCACTCTTGGTGGTGTACATTCTGTGGGTTTAGACGAATTTATAATGGCATGAATCCACCATTATAGTATCACACACAGCAAATTTCACTGCTCTGTGCTCTACCTATTCATCCCTGCCTCGTCATTTAACCCCTGGCAAATGCTGATCTTTTTACTATCCCCATAGTTTTGCCTTTTCCAGAATACCATATAGCTAGAATTGTATCATGTGTAGCCTTTTCAGTTGGCTTCTTTCACTTGGTAATATGCATTTACAGTTCCTCCATGTC
>NW_012152843.1:0-1244 GCF_000956105.1 Propithecus coquereli | reverse complement strand
TGGGAATGCTTCTAGATTTTTTCATTAAGTAGGATGATTACCTATGATTTGAGATAGACATATTTCTTATGTTAACGTAATATCTATTCTTATTTTATTAAGAGCTATTTAAAGAAAAAAAAGGGGGAGAGGGTTATGTTGAATTTTATCAAATGTATTTCTGGTGCCCAAGGGGATGGTATTATTTTTCTCTTTTTATTATTATGAGTGGTGCAATTGATACCCAAGACAGTATTTTAATTTCTTTGCATACATCAACTCATTTAATCTTTGCTCAACTTAAAACTAGATATTATTACTATTCTCACCCAAAGTTAAGAAAACTCACACTCACAAAAGTTAGATAATACAGCCAGTGAGTGGCAGGGCTGAGTTTTGAGCCCAGGCTGATTTCCTTACATATAAAACTATGCAAAGTTTAGTTGTGATAGATTCTTGATAACAAATCATCATTTCATTTCTAGAACAAATCCCACTTGTTCAGTATGTATTCTCCCTTTAGTGGGCCTCATTAAATATTGCTAATATTTATTTACAATTTCTGCATCAGTATTTCAAATGAAAAAGTTCCCTTTTATATGATGTCTTTGTCAGTGTAAAGTCTTATTGGTGTCTTGGCCTCATTAACATTTTGGAAATAATCCTTTTTTTTTTTCTTTTTCCAGAACAATTGAATGGCATTGAAATTATCTGCCATTTAGAGGTTTTGTAGAATTCCCCTGTAAGGGCACATGGCCCTAATTCCCCTATGAAACCATCTGAGCCTGGGGCTTTTTTGTGGAAGGTGGCTTCCTGGTATTTTTTTTTTATTTGAAAGCCCCACCCTCAATATATTTAACATATATGGGAGTTATATACATTGAGTGAATAAAACTTACAATGTTAAAATGTTTATCCTGAAGCAATGGACACTGTTGAAGGGAAAATCAATTACAGAAGTGAATGCATTTGAACGATTTATTTCTTTCCTACACTCTACCCATAGAGTTTTCCAGAAAATGTTAGAATCTGTCTTCCTCCAAATTTGAACCTAAGTAACATTCTTATGTTATTTCTTCCTTCTTAAAAATGTTTGATGGAGTGACTTAATTATGTACAACTATAAATTGGTGAGGAGACTAACTCATTTAAATAAAGTAGTTAAGAACTATGTTTTCTGTTGCTATATTTATTTACATGTAGTTGATTCAACTTTTAACTGCATATGTTCACTTAAGTTTTCTCTTATTAGAGGTCTTTCACCC
>NW_012152842.1:4794-5687 GCF_000956105.1 Propithecus coquereli | reverse complement strand
GATAACATAGGAAAAACTCTTCAGGACATTTTGCTATGCAAAGATTTTATGGCTAAAACCTCAAAAGCCTAGGCAACAAAAACAAGGTAGATAGATGGTACTATATGGGACTATAATGAGCACAGCAAAGAAACAATCAACAGAGTAAAGAATGATAACCTCTTGAATGGGAGAAAATACTTGCAAACTACTCATCTGACAGGGCACTAATATCCAGGCTACACAAGGAACTCACACAACTCAACAGTAAAAAATCAAATAATTCCACTAAAAATTGGGCAAAGACATGAATAGACATTTCTCCAAAGAAGACAGACAAATGGCCAACAGGTATATGAAAAATGTTCAACATCACTAATCATCAAGGAAAGGCAATTCAGAACCACAAAGAGAGATCATCTTACTTAGTTAGAACAGCTATTTTAAAAAGACAAGAAAGAGAGAGAGAGAGAGAGAGAGAGAGAGAGAGAGAGAGAGAGAGAGAGAGAGAGAAAGCACCAGATATTAGTAAGGATTTGCAGAAAAGAGAAGTCTTATATACTGTGGGAATGTAGATTAGTACAGCCACTATAGAAAACTATATGGAGTTTTCTCAAAAACCTAAAAATAGAACTACCACATAAATCAGCAATCCCATTCCCAGGTATTTATCCAAAGGAAATCAATATATCAAAGGGATCCATGCAATCCCATGTTTATTGCAGCACTATTCACAATAGCAAAGACATGGAATCAACTTAAGCATCCATCAATGGATGAGTGGATAAAAAAATGTAGAGTACTATTCCACCATAAAAAAGAATGAAATTATGTCATTCACAGAACATAAATGAAACTGGAGGTCATTAGGTTAAGTGAAAATAAACCAGGCACAGAAAGACAAATGTTGCATG
>NW_012152842.1:2014-2968 GCF_000956105.1 Propithecus coquereli | reverse complement strand
CAAAAAAATTCCAGCATCAAAACAAGGAACTTTATCTCACTCTAAATTCTCCCCGAATCCATCCCTTTTTGGTCATCAAACAAAACTGTTGAAAAAGTCATCTCTATTTGCTGTCTTTACCTAACTGCCTTTGCTCCTCAGTATATGGTAATTTAGCTTATATATGCACTGTTCTTAAAACGTAGCTTAACATTATCAAAGATGTCTTCATACCCAAATGCCATGGATTCTTTCTTGAACTTCTGAATCATTTGCCACAGGTGACTTCCCTCCCCACCTACCCTGTCCCACTGCATCATACTGTGGAGCACTTCCGTCGCAACTCTTCACTCATCCAATGGTTTAAGTTCCCTTTGCTAACCGCGCTTTCTTTGCCAGTTCCTTACATGTTGTACTCAACTGCACACACTTTGTGGGTAGTCTCATTATCTTCTGATGGTTCCAAAAATCTCATCCTGAGCTCTGACCTTCCAATCAACTCTCTGGAAATACCTCAAACTCAATATACATGAGATATAATTTAGTGATTATCTGGTCAAATTATTTCATAAATTGTATTACTAGAGAAATTTTATAAGAAATTAAGGAAATTAAAAACAGAAAATAACCTATCATTTCATTATCATGCAACTCTTCTCATTTTTGGTTTCCTTCCTGCTATGGTTTGAATGTTGGTATCTTCTCCAAAATTCATGTTAAAACTTAATTTCTAATGCAACAGTTTTAAGAAGTGGGGCCTTTAGGGGTGATTAGGCCATGAGAGCTATGCCTTAATGGATGGTATCAGTGCCCCTATAGAAGGGCTTAAGGGACTGAATTTGCCCCATTTGGCCCCTTCTGCCATGTGAAGACACAGCAAGGGGTGTTATCCTGGAAGCAGAGTGCAAGCCCTTACCAGATACTGAATCTGTGATACCTAGACCTTGGTCTTTCCAGCCTTCAGAACTGTGAGAA
>NW_012152842.1:0-323 GCF_000956105.1 Propithecus coquereli | reverse complement strand
TCTTTATAGTACAGCTGTACTAACATCTTTGTATTACCCCAAACTCTCTAATACCTCTCTGACTTTCCTTCCTTCCTCCCAATTTATCTGCTTTGTAAAATCTCACTTATCTTTCAAGTCTTAGCTTAACTGCTGCCCTCATCTGGTCATACCTGACTGCTCCCAGAAAGGCTGATGTATCTTCTGTGTGCTAACTGCACGTTCAATATATTCCTATTGTAAATGCTGCATGCCTTATCATCACTAGGTTCTATGAGAGTGGGAACTAAATCTTTTGATACTTTAACTCCTATGTCTAATAGAGTTTGATAAATATTTGTTGT
>NW_012152841.1:290887-291424 GCF_000956105.1 Propithecus coquereli | reverse complement strand
CTGTTTCATGCCTTAGGTTTAAGTCTGTTAGTCTCATGAGTTGATGTTGTTGTGTGGAGGTTTATTCAACAAACCCCCTTTGAAATAAAAATCTGGGTAGGTTCTAGCCTTTTCTATGAAAAATAGTCCCATCACAAAGAACGTTTTTCATTTGTCTTTCTTTATATTTGATATTTTATATTATCTTTGAGATAATTCCTGGAGGTGAGATTGCTGCAACAAGGGGTAAATGATATATAATGTTGGTAAATATTACTAAATTCCCTTCTTTAGATATTCTCAACATTTCAGGAAAGAATTATTTCCTCACAGCGTCACCAATACAGGACAAGATCAAACTTTTGATTTTTGCCAATTCAGTATATAAAAATTGATATCACAATATTCTTTCATATTTATTTTTCTTACTGTGGAACGTCTAACATCTTTAGGTTCAGTTAAGAACCACTTGTATTGCATTTCTTTTTTCTATGAACTCTACCTTTATTTCTATAGCTCATATTCCCTTAGTACCTCAATGGGTTGATAGTTTTGTGT
>NW_012152841.1:290457-290753 GCF_000956105.1 Propithecus coquereli | reverse complement strand
TTTTCTTCCATTACATTTTTAAATTAGGTTTATATGGAAGGGCTAATGATGTCTGTATAGTAATTTCATAGCCCACTAAGTGGATGTGCTTATTTATAGTAAAAGTTTTTAAATGATTCAGATTAAATTAATATAATTTCAATTTGAGTATCCATAAATATTTATGTATGTTGAAATTAATAACATTTTGTACCTATTTATACATATCATATCATTCTATTAGCTAGAAATCCATACTCCATCATAGACAATGTTATTCGTTCCTAATATTAGTGGGATTGCCACTAAAAAATAAT
>NW_012152841.1:284548-285752 GCF_000956105.1 Propithecus coquereli | reverse complement strand
TTTTGTTGCTACTTCATATATTAATATCAGACTTTTCCAGGTTTCAGCTATGATACTCATCTCTTTCCTATACAGAATTTTCCTTTTTGTGATTCCATCAAATTTTGTTTTTAAAAATTGTATATATGCTAATAACTTCCATTTTTTTTTCCAGATTGCTGTTTCGAATTTCAAACCCATATAACCAATTCATATACACACCTAATATTAATAGATATCTATCAATGGCAAATCAATCTCCTGATCTTTCTTCCCTGAAACCACTCCATTCACCCCATCTTCCTTTACTTAAAGTTCCCGCCTCACTTTATGATAACTCTATTTTTGCACTCTTTTAAATACAAAACCTTGGAGCCATCTTGGTTTTCTTTTTTTTCCTCAAACACGATCGATATGTCAGCAAATCCTTTTGGTACCACTGTGAAAATATACCTAAACACTAACCACTGTTCATCACTCTGATTATCTTGATCCAATAGCAAGGCTTTTCCAGAATAACCTCCTTCTTCTACCTTGATCCTTTACATTCTATACTACAGAATCTAGAGTGGTATCTTAAAAATGTGAGCCAGCTGATGTCACCATTATTCCTTAAACCTTGCAGTAGTCCACCACTTTAATGCAAAGAAACAGCCAATATTACTCTAAGAGACTGGAGGTTCTGCTTGACTGGGCTCCCATCATCTCTCAAAATTCATCTCCTACTATTAATACTTTTCTCCAAATTACTATATTCAAGCCACTTTTGCCACCTTAATGTTCCTTGAACAATCCAAGGATTGTCCTTTCTTAGCCCCCATGCTTTGCCTATTCCTTTTGTTAGGGATGTTCCTCTAGATCTTCACCTGCCTGACACTTTCTTCACATATTTGTTTAAATGTCACCTTATAAATTAGATCTACCCTTTTCATCCTATTTAAAATGAAATGACAACTGTTTCTCATCCCATCCACTTATCCTAGAATCCCTTATACAATTCAGTCTCCAAAAGTTTTCCGAAACATTTCTTAAAATTGTTAACGTACTATATTATTTGCTCATGATATTTATTTTTTATTTTCTCCATAGAATGTATGTGAATCAATGATATATGAGGGCTGTCTGGATACTATGCAGCCACTGTTAATATAATTAGAATGGTTACATGCCCATATACTTTTTCATATATGTAAGGTTTTCCTTTAACTCTCTGATGTTCTTATAT
>NW_012152841.1:283401-284498 GCF_000956105.1 Propithecus coquereli | reverse complement strand
GGTTACATATATGGCCTTTGCAGCACCCAAGTCACAGTTACATGCATGCCCATCCCCCAGAGAGTGCACACTGCACCCATTAGTCATGAATATACCCATCCCCTCATCCCCACTCCCACCTGCCCGAAACCTGATGAATGTTAGTTCCACATGAGCACGTAAGTGTTAATCCGTTAGTACCAATTAGATGGTGAGTATATGTGGTGCTTGTTTTTCCATTCTTGTGGAACTTCACTTAGTAGAATGGGCTTCATCTATATCCAGGATAATACAAGAGGTATTACAGACAGATAGATAGATATAGATATATAGAGTTAGATAGATAGATAGATGAATATTCAGGAGGTGATGTGAAGGCTTTTAAACAAATGATACAAATGAAATATCCTAATCTTTGACCATTGGATCCCATCTCTCTCCCCTTCTGATGCAGTTCCTGTTAGTACTTTGTCCATAGCCCTATGATACTTAGTTTTGCTCATATATGTGAAAGAATTCCTACACCCAACACCTGTGACTCTCCCTGAAGACTTCATCTGTGCAGATATGCTCAGCCTAAGCACATACCAGGCCAGAAGTACTGTAGAGTTAATACACTCCCAGGAGTGCCCTCATTCAATAATACAAAGGAGTTTTGAATAAATTACTTTAACTTCCTTGTTCTTTGAGAGATAAACCCTGAGCGTACTGCATGTGGTCTCTCAGAGGTCTCAGTATTACTGAGCACCAATTCCCTGCAGTGGTCATTTCATAGTATATACTTATTGCTTCCTTCCCTTCCTTGTGTCTCATTCTCTCATTCCTTTATCGTTCAAATAAACTACTTGAATTCATTTTTCTTTTAAGGAATGTTTCTGGGGTCTTCCAAATTATGACACCCACCAAAGAATCTCAACACAAGTATCCTCATCTCTTTTGTCAACATCATCAATCCCTACTCTCCATTTCTAACACAATTCTTTCATGTTAAAAAAAAGAAAAAAATCTTTACCTAAGTTTACCCTCCAGCTCATGCACAATTGCTTCATTCATTTTTTCACAAAACTCTTGGAATAATTGCTTTTGTTTGATTCTTTTCCTCTTTTTCTCTTTTAATT
>NW_012152841.1:281628-283351 GCF_000956105.1 Propithecus coquereli | reverse complement strand
CAGGTACTTGAACAGATGGGATGGTGAGATTCTGACCAAGTCTTCTTCTAAGTGCTACAATTTTTCTAGTGAGATAGGAAGCTACATTACTAAGTGAGATGGAGAGGGAGGTAAAATTAGAAGTTGAGAAGAATGTCAAAGGTGTGAAACAGGTATCCAGGGGAAATGTGGAATAGATAATGAGTAAAGAAATTAAGATTTGGGGGCAGCTGAAAGGGCACTCTTCAGATGCAAGATTGCATTAAGGATAAGCTTTTACTTGTATAGTTGTAAATTACAACTAAGAATGAGCATGGTTATTAATTGTGTTTTCAGCCAAGTTCTGCTTCAGAGATTTGGATGTTTATTAGATAGAAATTAGTATTTAGTCAGGGCTGTTTCCTCACATGAGTGCTACAAAGTGAACAGAGAAATGGAGTTGAAGTTATATGAAATCCGATGATAAAAATGGCTGACTATGGAATTTCAGTTTCAAGAAAGTGAAGTAAGTACATGAAGCTAAAGATGAGGAAATGTATAAAGGTGATAGAATTAATAGACCTTAGATCTTCATGAAGTCAAAAATTGTTGGTATGAGGAAGCCAGAGAGAATATACTCAAAATATAGGGTGTGATGGCCAGAGAAAGCAGAATTATGAACTTGTGATTATGGATAATGTGCTTCCATTGATAAATAACAAGGGTTTTGGTTATGACCATGGGAAAAATGGTCTGGATATGACAGAGGACAAGATTATAGGGAAAGACAGATTCCAAGAACTGAGAGTCCAGACTACTGGAAGGACCTTCCACATACATATGAAAATCACCAAGATTTAAGGTAAAGTTAGATTTGGAGTTATTGGAATGAGTTAAAATAATCAAGAATGAGAGGATATTGGTTATTATAACGAGACATCATGAGATTCAAGCTCAGATGTTTTTAGGTAAGTTGGAGGCAGAATGCTCTGGTGGTAACTCTCAGAAAGAGAGCACTTCCCAATCCAGTGTTACTATAGCTGCGACAGAAAACTATCCTTATTCTACATAAGACTTCATTAAATTAAATTTATAAAAACAGTCACTGCCTGATGTGGGTTGAATTGTGTCTGCCAAAACAATATGTAAAACCATAACCCCAAATAACAATGAAGGTGAATTTACTTGGAAATAGGTTCTTTGCAGATGTAATCATGTTAAGACAAGGTCATTAGAGTGGGCCTTGATCCAACATGACTGGTGTCCTCATACCAGAAGAGACGCAGACAAATCAACACAAAGAGAGAAGGCCATGTGATGACAGAGACAGAGAATGGAGCAGTGTATCTACAACGTAAGGGACATCATGATTGCTGCTAACCACTAGAAGCTAGAAGAGGCAAGGAAGGAGACTTCCCTAGAGCCTGCACAGGAAGCAGGCCCCTTCTGACACTTTGATCTTGGACTTCTCATGTCCATCCTTCTCAGAAAATAAATTTCTGTTGTCTTAAGCCTACCAGTTTGCAACAATTGATTTCCAAAGCCCTAGAAAACTAAAACAATGCCTGAGAGATTACCAAGGAATTGATGTTTTCAGGGGATAAGTTTTTATTAGAGTAAGAAGAGAAATCAAACAAATAGAATTGTGATTTGGGTGATTATTGGACTAAATTTCAAAGGGGAGAGCGAAAGGTTTTCAGCAATAGTTTATATTTTCTGTCATTATAGATATTGACCATAATACTTAAAAACAGTTTTTCATGTT
>NW_012152841.1:279436-279783 GCF_000956105.1 Propithecus coquereli | reverse complement strand
TTAGCTATAATTGATACAAAACTCTCTTATTTTTGTGTCTGTAGTAGGCAGAATAATGGCCACCTAAAGATATCAGTTCCTAATCCCTGGAACACGTTAATATTGATTTATAAGGGAAAAGGTTATTTGCAGATGTGATTAGATCAAGGATCTTTTTTTTTTTTTTGAGACAGAGTCTTGTTCTGTTGCCCAAGCTAGAATGCCGTGGCATCAGTCTAGCTCACAGCAACCTCAAACTCCTAGGCTCAAGCGATCCTCCTGCCTCAGCCTCCCATGTAGCTGGGACTACAGGCACGAGCCACCATGCCCGGCTAATTTTCTTCTATTTTTAGTTGTTTGGCCAATTT
>NW_012152841.1:278837-279386 GCF_000956105.1 Propithecus coquereli | reverse complement strand
AAATGTAGACAATTCTTCTAAGTGAAATATTGTAAGAATGGAAAAACTAACACCACATGTACTTGATATTAAAGGTGAACTAATTGATCAACACTATATGTACCCATGGAAGTTAAACTCAATGAAAATCAAGTAGATGGGGGGCAGAGGGAGGATGGGTAAATTCACACCTAATGGGTACAATACACACTATCTGGGTGAATGGCACACTTATACCTTTGACTCAAACTGTACAAAAGCAAATTATTTAACCAAAACCTATATACCCTGGTAATATCATGAAATTATAAAAAAAAAGGAAGGGGATTCTGACATGTGCTAAAACAGGCATGAATATCGAGGACAGCATGCTAAATGAAATAAGCCATCTACACAAAGACAAATATTTTATGATTTCATTTATATTATGGACTTAAATCAATCAGAATCACAGACACAGAATGTAGAATGGTGTTTGCTAGGGCTGGAAGGCAGGGGTACGAAGAGTTATTATTTGATGGATACAGAGTTTCAGTTTTACAAGATGAAAATAGTTGTGGAAATAGATGC
>NW_012152841.1:272489-277276 GCF_000956105.1 Propithecus coquereli | reverse complement strand
TAAATATTTAATTTTATGAATCATATCTAATAACATTATCTGGATAAAAATATGAAAAAATTACAAGCATACAAAGTCAACCCAGTTCTAAAACATACAATATAAAACATACAATAAAATGAATGGTGAAATCTGAGTCAAAGAAAAAATTAATCATTTTTAGGTTTTTAATAAATGCAAAATAATATATGCTTTAAAAAAGAACTGATCTACTATGACTTTTTAGGGTAATGTGTTGATGATGATGATGAAGATAATGATGAAGAGGAAGTGGAAGAGAAGGAAGAACAGGAAAAAAAGGAAGAGGCAGAAGAGGAAGAGAAGGAACTTTCTTGATGAGGGTTAGAATTCCTTTTGTGATTGGCTGGCATACCAACCTCTAATACATGACTTGGAAATAGGAAGCATTAACTCTTCTGACTCACGGAGAGCTGAATGAATAAAGAATTACATAAACCACAAACAAATTAAATGACAATTGGGAAGCAACACAGTTAACATATTAGTACCACTCTTAAAAGTGAATATGACCCCTGACATTCAAAATTTTATCTATTGAATATCTTTTCCATTAAGCTTATTCAAACGTTAGTTATGCATAATTAACTTCATTCATCAGTGGTTATGTTCCTGAGTAGAATTTGTATAAACGACGCTTTCCTGCATATAGGATTTGAGTGGCAAAAAATTCCTCCTAATCCCTGTCCAGATATAAATCTTCTTTCTCTGGGCCACTTAAGTTAATCATACCACCCACCTACCAAATGAAAGGCTACCATGTATCCTTATGACTCAGCTTTCTCTTCACTAATAATTCATTGGATCAAAAATGTTGATTTCACAAATACTTTCTGAATAATGCTCTTTTGAATATGATTTCAAGTAAGATTGGTACTTTCTGCCAAATGCATAAAAGTGCCACCTGTTTTAAGAAACCTGTCTTTTCATGCTTACAGAAAAGGTAAAAAAGAATAGATAGGCCCTCTCTGAGCAAGTAGAAGCACTGTTACCTGATGGCCAATTATCTTGTCCATTTGTTCACATCACACAATTCATTACATAGCAAGTATATGCCAGGTCCTCTGTTGAGCACTAGCAACGTAAAAACGAAAATGCATTCCCGTGTCCTGTTCTCAAAAAAAGTTTGGAGTTGACTTTGAACAAACGTGATGAAATAATAAGTGTAATACAATGAAGATATTTACTTAATATAGTGAGCACACAGGAAAAGGAACTCCCAAGTCTCTGAAAGAGTTGAGGACAGCAAAAATCGTCACAAAGAAGATAACATTGGGTTAAGATTTACAAACGATGAAAGGGGCAGATTTACAAGCAAATGAGACAACATATACTGATGTGTGTGACAGAAAAAAATTTAGCAAATTCAGAAAGGAAACAATCATTTATTACATTCTGAAGATGAATTTAAAGGAAGAAGACATAATTGTAGGAGATTAAGGGCAAGATCCTGAAAGTTTTTCCATACAAAATCTCAGCTACTTGAAATTCTCGGCATATGGAAGAAGAAGGATTTGACATTTCCCTCAAGATTTTTCTTTAGTTACTGGGTTTTTGATATAAATGTTGTCTGATGTATGTTGAGATAATAGATGTTTAGTTTAACGTGTAAAAAAGTTAAGTGCTATGTTATATTCAATCGGTAAATTGTTAGATAAATGGATCTATAGCTGTGTAGTCGATTGTGACCTGAAGACTAAATTCAGAGTCTCATCTTATGAATGCAGTTGAACAAATCATCCTAAATAAAAATGATTAGGAGAAGTATATAGGATAGTGTTTCTCCACCCATATTTTTAAAAACTTTATTAAGATATAACTAACATAAAATAAACACATAAAGTGTAAAGTTTAGTATGTTTTATGTAAGTATCTTATTATCATATGTACATTGGTGAAATCATCTCCACAGTGAAGACAATGAATGTATCTATCACCACCAAAAGTTTCTTTATGTCCTTTGTAACCCTTCCCACCAACCCTTTTGGACCCTTCCTCTGCTTCTCCAGGCAACCAACTATTTGTTTCCTGTCACTATGTATTAGTGTGCATTTTCTAGAGTTGTAGATACATGATGCCCAATACAGCAATTGTCCCCCACGTTTTTGACACCAGGAATCAGTTTCATGGAAGACAATTTTTCCACAGACCAGGATGGGGGGATGTGTTGCAGATGATTGAAGTGCATTACGTTTATTGTACAGTCAAACCTCTCTGCAAATGATAATCTGTATTTGCAACCACTCCCCAGTGCTAGCATCACCACCTCAGCTCCATCTCAGATCATCTGGCATTAGATTCTCATAAAGAGTGCACAACCTAGATCCCTTGTATGCACAGTTTACAGTAGGGTTCGTGCTTCTGTGAAAACCTAATGCTGCAGTTGATCTGATGGGAGGTGGAGCTCTGGCAGTGATGTGAGCGATGGGAAGCAGCTGTAAATACAGAGGAAGCTTTGCTGGTTTGCCCATCACTCACTTCCTGCTGTGTGGCCTGGTTTCTAATGGGCTATGGACTAGTAGAGGTCCATGGCCTGGGGCATTGGTGACCTTAGCAATAGAGTGTACTCATGTTTCTTTAGCTTCTTTCATTCAGCATAATTATTTGAGATTCATCTATGTTGTAACTTGCATCAATAATTTATTTTTTACTACTGAGTAGTATAATATTTTGTGGTGTATTAGATTTCTCCAGAGAGATAGAACCAATAGGATATATAAAATGGTATTTATTAGAGGGGATTGGCTTACATGATCCTGAAGGCTCAGATGTCCCACCATAGGCCATCTGCAAACTGAAGCACATGGGAAGCTGGTAGCATGGCTTAGTTGGAAGCTGCAGAACAAAGAAGCAGAAGGTGCAGCCTCTAGTGTGAGACCAACAGCCTGAGAGCTCCTGGGAGGCCACTGGTGCAAATCTCAGAGTCCAAAAGCCAAAGTATCTGGAGTTTGATGTCCAAGGGCAGGAGGAGAAAAAGTTTCCTGCTTCAGAAGGGAGGGAGAAAATCCCTTTTCTTTCAGTTACATGTCCCAGCTGGCACTCAGCCAATTAAATCATGCCCACCCACTTTAAAGGCCAGCCTTCCTCTCTTAGTCCACTGACTTATATGTCAATCTCTTCTGGAAACACTCTCACAGATACACTCACAAACAATGCTTCAACAGCCATGGAAGCATCCCTCAACCCAGTCAAGTTAACACCTAAAATAAACCATCTCATGTGTATGTGCCATATTTTGTTTATTCAGGCAACTGTTGATGGGTATCTTAGTCTGTTTTGTGCTGCTATAACAACATTCCACAGACTCGGTAATTTATGAAGAAGAGAGATTTATTTCTCATTATTCTGGAGGATGGGAAGTTCAAGATCAAGGTGTCAACATCTTCTAGGTGCTATTCTTTGCTTCTAAGATGGCATCTTGAACCCTATGTCCTCCACAAGAAAGGGCCACTGTCTCCTCACATGGCAGAATACAGAATAGCAAGAGGAAAGAACTGGGTCCATCAAGCCCTTTTATAATGGCATTAATACATTTATGATGCTGAAGCCCTCATGACCTAAATACCTGGCAAACATCCATACCTCCTAATGCTGTTGCATTGGGAATTAAGTTTCAACATGAATTTTTGGAAGGTAAAAAAATAGGATAAAGCCATACTGATATCTTTATCAAACTATCCCTTGGCCACACCCTTGGGTTTCTCTCCTAAACAGGCTTTTTTATTCTTTATATGTCTAGGCTGAGAATTTTCCAAATCTTTATGATCTGCTTCCCTTTTATTTATAAATTCTATGTTAAAATAGTTTCTCTCTTCTTGAATTTTTAAATACACAATTAAGAGAAGGTGCAGAATATCCTTGATGCTTTGCTGCTCAGAGATTTCATCAGCCAAATAGCTTAGTTCATTGTTCTTAATTTTGTTTTCCACAAAGTCCTAGGATATGGACATAATTCAGTCAAGTTCTTTGCCACTTTATAACAAAGATGGTCTTTTATCCATCCTTTCAATACCCTGTTTCTCACTTCCATCTAAGACTTCCTCAGAATGGCCTTTACTGTCTAATTTCTATCGAAACTGTGTTCACAATCATATAAGTAATCTGTAAGAAGAAAGAGGCTTTCCCTATAGCTCTTCTCTTCTGAAAGAAGAGACTAGAATCACGCTTAATGCTCCATTAATGGCAATCTGGGCTTTTTCCAACATTTACTTCAAAACTATTTCAGCCTCTAACCATCGCCCAGCTTCAAAGCCACATCTATATTTTTAGGTATTTGTTATAGCAACACCTTACTTCTCTGATACCAATTTCTATCTTAGTTTGTTTTGTGGAACAATAACAAAATGCCCACAGACTGGGTAATTCATAAAGAACAGAGATTTATTTTTCACTGTTTTAGAGCTGGAAAGTCCAAGGTCATGGTGCCAGCATTTGGTGAGGTTGCTCTCTGCTTTCAAGATGGCACCTTGAAGGCTACATCCTCCACAGGGGAGGAACACTGTGTCCTTGCATGGCAGAAAACGGGAGGGCAAGAGGGAGAAACTTTGTTCCTAAAGCCTTTTTATAATGACATAAATCCATTCATAAAGGGAGAGCCCTGATGACTTAAACACATCTCGAAAGGCCCTACGTCCCAGCACTGTTGCACGGGGGATTAAATTTAAATGTGAAAATTTTGAGGGGTCAGAAACACTCAAACCATGTCAATGGACATTCCAGTTCTGGGCTATTTAAATAAAACATCTATGGGTACTCATATACAAGTATTT
>NW_012152841.1:268722-270501 GCF_000956105.1 Propithecus coquereli | reverse complement strand
ATGGTTGTATGAATCTATATATTTTCTAAATCATTGAATTACATATGAGTGAAATCAATCACATATAAATTACATGTCAGTAAAAACTGTAAAAAATAAACAACAGGATATAAAAGAGTCCCACATAATGCATGTCCATTTAATTGGCATGATACTGTTCAACAAATCAGTGGTATGTATCTTAACATTAAAAGATTTTTTAGAAGTGCAAAACCATAATTTCTTTGCCATTGTATTAGTTTCTTAGGTCTGCCAACAAATTACGACAAACACAGTGGATTGAAACAGAGAAATGTATTCTCTAACAGTTCTGGCAGCTAGATGTCCGAAATGAAGGTGTTGGCAAGACCAAGCTCTCTCTTAAGTCTCAAGATAAAAGTCTTTTTTTCTCTTCCAGGTGGCCCAGACATTGCTTGGTTTATTGCAGCTTAACTCAATTCTCTGACTCTATCTTTACAGGTCCTCTTTTGTCTGTTTTTCTGTGTGTCCTCTTTCCTTGTAATGACACCAGTTATTGGATTTAGGGCCCTCTCTAATCCAGTATGATCTCATCTTAATGTTTATATTTGCAAAGCCCTATTTCCAAATAAGGTTTCATTCTAACATTCTGGGTGGATATGGGTTTAAGAAGGACATTGATCAACCCACTACAACCCTGGTAAGAATATTGCCTCCTTTAAAATTAAAGAATATTATATAAAATGACTCATAAAATCATTCAATAATTTTTTGCAAAGATGTTATACAAGAATATGCTTCCCCTCCTTCCCCAATAAGTTGGTTTGGCTACAGCGGTTTTCACCGTGGCCACATTTGAGTTATTTAATTATTTTTCTAGGAATGATGAATTCCTATGCATTCGCATAGACGTATTCAACTAGTCGAAAATAAAATTTGGGAAGAAGAGTGTCAATGGATCAATGCCAACACATTTCATTATTGATTTGCTTTGTTTTCTTACTGAAGAGTTTAATTTTCTCAGCAACTTGAGCCAATTTATCTCTGCTTATAGCCATGGCCTCATGCTCTGCTTTAGAAAAGCATTTCTCACTATTTCCACAGGAAATTAACAGACATGCTGTGAATAATGGGTTCTTTAATTAAATATTGTCAGAGAAAAACTGGGTTCAACAAAGCAGGTTTCTTTCCTGTCAAACTTCAAATAGATTTTAATTTGCTAACCTGTATTATGATACTCCTAGAGTGGGATCGGTTATGCAGGGTTTTATACATTTATTTGAAAACAAACTCTCTCAGATGAACGACCATGTACAACTGTGAGAAACATTGTGCCTGTACCATTCCTCAGGTAGGAGACAAATATGTCATTACTGTGGCAAATCCATCTCCAAACTTGTGATTTAAGTTTGGTAATTTGTCTCTTCTCGTTTCTAAATTTAAAGCTCCACTTTCTTCCTAGTTTACGGTAACTGGATTTCTATCTACAACCCATGAAGTAAAGGTTTGATCCTGATATACTAATAACACCAAGTCATTTAAAGGGAGTCTTACTTTGCATTTTGGCAATTTTTTTTAACCCACGTCACACCTTAGACTCAAAGCTATGCAGTTTCTCAGAATCTGAGTGCAGACTTTCCTAACACTTCCTAACATTCCTAATTTCGTAACACTTCCTAACATTCCTAACTTCCTAACACTTCCTAACCTTCCTAACATATGTTATATTTCTTAGTATTGTCCTCCTGACCACATATCAGGACAGTAATTTACTCTGCTCTAGTTCCCTCAACCCAACTGTCTGGAGGTCTGTCTCCATGT
>NW_012152841.1:257222-258887 GCF_000956105.1 Propithecus coquereli | reverse complement strand
CAATATGGAATAGTAAAAAGAGGATACATTTAATTTGGCCACAGACACTTGATTTCAAACTCCTATGAGCTTCTTAAATATTGCATGACTTTGTGCAAATTATTTAATCTCCTCGGTCTTTGGTATCCCATCTATAAAATGGAGATTAGGAAGCCTAATTTAAAATGGTTTTCTAAGTCTTAACTGAAACAGTGTGTGAAAGAGGCTGACACAAAATAAGAACTCAAAAACTGTTAAGTTTCGTGTATCAAATACATGATTATTATGTGAAAGGAGTTGCTCAAACATGAAATTTGTTTTATATAAAGAAGAAAGCATCAAATTTAGTGAGGAGGACAAAGAAAGGAATTGTGTTAATAAATCCAGAAAAACTTTGACATGTTGACACCGCACATACTAGGGAAAGTGAAATAAAAAGACAAATTAATCAGGTAATATATATACTGCTGTGATATGTTATCTTGTTGTTTATTTATTTATTTTTTTTAGACACAAGATCTCCCTCTATTACCCAGGCTGGAGTGCAGTGGTGTGATCATAGCTCACTGCCACCTTGAACTCGTGGGTTCAAGAGATCCTCCCACCTCAGACACTCAAGTGGCTGGAACTACAGGCATGAGCCACCAGGAGGGCCATATTATCTTCTTTTTATCATAAGGCAATGAAATTGAGGGAAGCCAAGCATGTGTAGCACTCTTGGGGAGCGGACATAAAGATCTAGTAAATAGACCACTGCTGGCATCCCCCTCTGGTGGTTCTGGAAATGGGACCCATCCTCCTCATCACAGTTTATTATGACCTAGGAATGAGAAACAATTTAGAAATAAACTAATCCACAATTAGCACCATCAACTGTTGTAATTAGCTTCCGGAATTTCTGGGAAAAAGATAAAATGTGATTGAAACTTCAGACACAGAATGTGGCTACTAAAGGGCTAACTCTGAATTAATTATGAAAACATTAACCTGAAATTCTCTGAGGATTCCAGTTGTGTTGTTTCTCTTAATGACTTTTATTTAATATTTATAGATAACAAAGACTTTCTATATATCTGCTTTCTGACATGTTCTAATTCTTGTCATAGTTCTTTTGAGGGAAGCATGTTTTAGAAAAAACGAAGCTCCTTACCCTGATTCCTTATTAAAAAAAAAAAAAAAGTGCCTGGAAAGTAAAACAATTACAAATGCGCTGCTTTAGTTGCTGCCCCTACCTATAGTAACACACAGGGGGTCAGTCCTCCAGGGCAGGGAGCAGAAAAAGGATTCACCACTAGTAACAATAGCATCAACACCACTTCCTTGATATAAAGATTATCTGTGATTAACAAATCTAATCCTTTTTGTTAGGTAAAACAATTGAGATTTAAAGAAGGTAGATAATTTGCTTAAAGTGCATACAGTAAATAGTTGATATACTATACCACAGGTACAAGGTTTAGAATATTTCTTTTGTCTACATAATTATATCTGTTTGAGAAAAAGTATTTTAACTTGTTCAAAATATATAGCACCTTGCAAAAATTTCCTAATAAAATAATATTTAACTTTTACCAAAAAACTTATGAAGTTTCCCAGTTTATTGATCATGAATCTGAGATCTGAAAATATTTCAGACTTACAGAGAATTTTAAAAATACATTTTCTCTAACTGATAAATGTTTTAAT
>NW_012152841.1:254457-255017 GCF_000956105.1 Propithecus coquereli | reverse complement strand
ACTATCCCTTTTACCTCCAGTTTAATATTTGTAAAATGTTTTTCTTGTTTGTTTGTTTTTAAAACTATTTTGTTCATACTTGCATTCAAACATGCTGGGAAGATTTGGTACACCTCCTAATTGTACTTTCAGTTTCTGATACGGCATCATATATGAGTGAAACCATGTGCAGTAAAAAGATTTGTCACAATAATACATTACTAAATCTGAAATAATGGAGTACAAACCTGTTTCTTCTACTGACCTTTCCCAGAAGCTATCATAGCTAACATCTCCTTTGCATGGGTATACTGCAGGGTGATTACTGATAAAACACAAGCCTATGGGGAAAGCTAACTACACCCAGTTGTTGGTAGGGGTGGTAGAAATATGATACTGCTTTCTCTGTCAGGAGTCTGGTTTTAATTTCATTAAAAAACAAGGCATGGCATTAAAAAGGACCAAAATAAATAAAAAAAAAAAAAACACAGAAGAAATGAATAAGATAGTAATCCATACCCACAACTAATACAGATATTGGAGTTATCAGACATAAACTTTAAAATTTCTATGCTAAGACC
>NW_012152841.1:252961-254327 GCF_000956105.1 Propithecus coquereli | reverse complement strand
TAAAAATACATTTTCTCTAACTGATAAATGTTTTAATATATGCATTCAAAAAGCCATTTTTGGTAATACATTGGATTAACTATTTGAAATACAATTCTCATTATCTTCCCAAATATTTCCTTTCTCTTGAATCTATTTAATACAAGGATTGGGCTTGTAAAACCGCTTTAGGAAGACATTTAATTGGTTGTCATCTTCTTGTTCTACAATTAACATCACTTTTCACTGAAGTGAAACATACCTGCAAGCAATGAATATCACCAGGCGATTTTGATAATTAACCTGCAATTTTAGCTATTAAAAAAGTTTTCACAATTGTCCTTTTGAAATATTTGCTACTGACTATAATTTATTTACTTAAAAATGTCTCAACATTAGCGCCTCAAAGATCTAATAGATCTTACAAAAGCTATAACAACTTGGTCTTTTCAAAATATTTTGTATCATTTTAAGAGAGGCATACTGGAATGCAAGTAATGATTAACGTGCAGAGGAGTTTCTCTGCAAGAGTAGCTATTGTTAATGCCCTTCAGCCAAAATCCGCCAGCTAGGAACACAATTGTAGTTTTTAAAAAATGGGTTTATTAATCTTTGCAGTGAGGGCCACTGCTCACTATAGAGAATTGTCGGGTGTCATGCTAAGAGAATGTTATAAACAATCTATTATAGGATTTGAGCTTAGGTTGGGGGATTTGGCAGAAAGTCTAAGGAAGCAAGGTTTTGCTCTAGATCAAATGATGTCAGAAAGCAGGGGAAATTTTATGATTGGTAAAAACAAATAGCTGTCACTGCTTCAGCAAGAGAGTTGGAGTTCCATAATTTTGTGGGTTGCAGAGCAACCTTAGCTTTTGTTCTGCTTAGACAAATTCATGAAGTAGCCTTGCTTTGTCTCATTTTATCATGGTCTTAGAATTTGCCTGAGGTGGATATTCTGAGTGATGGTTACATAGGAGCAGAGCATGGCCTACCATGAGTGCCAGGTCACTTTCTAAATGTCAAGAACTGCTCTTTGTTTTCTGACTCATTGTGGGTACTACGAAGATAAAGATTAAGAAAAATGTATATAAGAATAGCTCTGGATAATGTTTAAAATTAAAATATTAATTTTCAATTATTAGGTTTTGTAAAATCAATATTTCTTTCCTAATTCTTTAAATGACTTGAGAATGCTTTTCAAAAATGACCCTTGACATAAATTAATAAGAGAGAAGTGTAATTTCAATTAGATGTTTCTGGTAGCAAAGACAGAAATCAAAGTAAAATCAATTATATATTTTCATGATGTAAAAGAAAGAAACAGCAGTTTCCTGGTTATCTTTTCTTTTTCTCTCCAGAGCTATTCCTTATCCTTGCCCACACTGCTCCA
>NW_012152841.1:252361-252911 GCF_000956105.1 Propithecus coquereli | reverse complement strand
CTATTGAGAATGAAAATACAATTTTAAACATTCTTGGTTTCTCAGGGAGAATAATCATTTTATAAAATAAAGTTCATGTTACAACTTAAAAGTTAATTATTTCACAAACTTGTACCTTTTGTTACAAACATTGGGAAGCAAAGTTAAAAAGCAAAGTTTGAAACTTTCACATACAAAAATAAAAACCGAATGAGGCTACTCTACTCTTGGTCATAGACAGGCATTCAGAGTCTCCAGAACTTCTGTCTGTTACATAGTTGCTGACTAAAATACATGTGTGTATATGTGATTGATTATCTATACATACACTCATTTATATATAAACATATATATACATGTATATTTATATATGTACATATGTAAATATGTATCTCACATAGCAGATTACATTATATTGTGTTGATTTTAGGGTTTCTTAATATAATGTAGCATTTTTTAAATGTTCTCAGAGAGACAATATGGAATAGTAAAAAGAGGATACATTTAATTTGGCCACAGACACTTGATTTCAAACTCCTATGAGCTTCTTAAATATTGCATGACTTTGTGC
>NW_012152841.1:240426-241389 GCF_000956105.1 Propithecus coquereli | reverse complement strand
TCCATAAAAAGAACATATTTTTTAAGATATAAAAACATATATATGATACATATAAATGATAAAGTGGTATATTCAAACCAAATATGTTTTAATTTGTAAAATGAAAATTGCCTACATAGTACAATTTAAAGCAAACATTGTCAAACTAGCTCAGAAACAAAACTCTAACTGTATGTTGGCATAACAGAAAGTCATATTAAATATAAAGAGATGATAAAGATGTGGAGAAAGGGGAATTATCATACATTGTTGGTGGGAACATAAATTAGTGCAATCACTGTGGAGAACAGTATAGAGGTTCTTCAGAAAACAAAACTAGAACTACCATATACACCAGCAATCCCACTGTTAGTTATATATCCAAAAGAAAGGAATTCATATGTTGAAAAGATATCTGCATTCCCATGCATATTGCAACATTATTCACAATATCCAAGATTCAGAATCAACTTAAGTGTCTACCAACAGATGAATGGATAAAGAAATTCTGGTACCTATACACAATGGAACATTATATAGCCATAAAAAAGGAGTGAACTCCTGCCATTTGCAAAAACATGGATGGAACTGGAGAACATTATGGTAAGTGAAATAAGACAAGCACAGAAAGACAAATCTCATGTGTTCTCACTCATATGTGGGAGTTAAATATTAAAAACGATTGATCTTATGGAGACAGAGAGTAGAATGATGGTTACCAGAGGTTGGGAAGGGTAAGAAGAGGGATGGATAAGGTGAAAATGGTTAAGGGGTGCAAAAATATAATTAGATAGAATAAACAATATGTGGTAGCACAGTAAAGTGACTACAATCAACACAATAAGTTAGGATGTGCTTTAAAATATAATAACTAAAAGAACGGAATTACAATTAGATAGAATAAGCAATATGTGGTAGCACAGTAAAGTGACTACAATCAACACAATAAGTTAGGATGTGCTTTAAAATATAATAACTAAAAGA
>NW_012152841.1:234439-235192 GCF_000956105.1 Propithecus coquereli | reverse complement strand
AAAGAAAATCATATACAACGGAAAAATGAGGCTACCTTGAGGTAGAATTTTTCTCAGCATCAAGCTTCATAAAAGAATGATATAATTGAATATTAATATCTTCATAATATGCAAAGATTCCAGAATTATCTGACCTATGACCTTTTTTGCAGGGGTGAGGAGGCAAAATATAAATCACAAAGCACAAGCCCTAAAATATAAAACTCAAATTACAAGTTTCAGAACAGGAGAATGTATTTGATTGTGGGGAACTTGGAACAAATATAAGAAGAATCAAAATAAATAATGCAAATTGTTGATCTGTAGAGATAAAACATTCAGCACTGAGCCCATTTGCAGGAGGCAGCCTGTAAGAAGCTCCCAGAGATCCCTGCCTCCTGGTACTTTTATCTTTACGTAATTCATTTCCCTTGAATGTGGGCTGCATGTAGAGGTTTCCTTCTAATGAATAGAATACTGTGGAAGTCAGTTCCAAGAAGAGGTTGCCAAAAGACAGTATCTTTCATATTGTGTCCTCTCCTTCCCTGGTTTGCTCTGAGATAAGCCAGCTCCCAGGGTGTGAGTTGCACTAAGGAGATGCCTAGGTGGAAAGGACCGGAGTCTGTAAAGAACTAATGGCCTCTGTCTTTTATGGAACTGAATCCTGCCCAAAACTCTGCAGGTAAACTTTGAGATGAGACTGAATTCCTGCCTATAGCTTGACTGTCACATCATGAGAGACCATGAACCACAGCCAATCAGCTAAGCACCAGC
>NW_012152841.1:230582-232559 GCF_000956105.1 Propithecus coquereli | reverse complement strand
CCTTTATCAAAAAGTCCCAAAACAATAAATGTTGGAGTGGATGTAGAGAGATAGGAACACTCATACACTGCTGGTGGGACTGCATACCAGTGCAAACTCTGTGGAAAGTAATGGGGAAATACCTCAAAGAGCTATAAGTAGAACTACCATTTGATCCAGGAATCCCATTACTGGGTATCTACCCCAAAGAACAAAAGACATTGTATAAAAATGATATCTGCACTAGAATGTTTATAGCAGTGCAATTCACAGTTGCAAAGATGTGGAAACAACCTAAGTGCCCATCAATACATGAGTGGGTTAATAAAATGTGGTATTTGTATACCATGTAGTGCTATTCAGCTATAAGAAACAATGGTGATCTAGCACCTCTTGTTTTATACTGGATAGAGCTGGAACCCATTCTACTAAGTGAAGTATCCCAAGAATGGAAAAATAAGCACCACGTGTACTCACCATCAAATTGGTTTTAACTGATCAACACCTAAGTGCACATATAGGAATAACATTCTTAGGGCCTTGGGCAGATGGGATGGGGAGGAGGGGATGGGCATATACATACATAATGAGTGCGAAGGGCACCGTCTGGGGGATGGACACCCTTGAAGCTCTCACTCAGGGGGGAAAGGGAGGGTAAGGGCAATATACATTACCTAACATTTGTAGCCCTATAATATGCTCAAATTAAGAAATATAAAAATAATAAAATATAATACCATCTAGATTTCATAAATTAGAAAATACAAAACTAAGAACATAATCTATCAGTAAGTCAATAAAGCACACTAAACAAAATCAAATAATGTATATACAAATAATGCATCATAAGGCCAGGCTGGTGGCTCATGCCTGTAATCCTAGCACTTGGGAAGCTTGAGGCCAGGAGTTCTAGACCAGCCTGACATAGAGAGACTACGCCTTTACAAAAAGTGAAAAAAAAAAAAAATTAGCATTATGGCACATGCCTCTAGTTCCAGCTACTCCAAAGGCTGAGCCAGGAGGATCACTTAAGCCTAGGAATTTGATGCTGCCTTGAGCTGTGATCATGCCCCTGTACTCCAGCCTGAGAAACAGAGGGAGATCCTGTCTCAAAAAAAAGGGGGCGGGGATAATAAAACATCCATATTATTTAGAATAATAATGAAGAGGAAGATGAAGAAGGGGAAATAGCTAATATGAATTGAGCATGTATTATATTGCCATCCACCTTCTATTTTCTTAGTACTTTATATTCATTAGCTTACTTCAATCCTCACAACCCTAGAAAATGCATGCTATTATTATTTCCACTTTATACGTGAGAAAACAGTACAAAAAGTTATTATACAAGAAAACTCATGTAACATAGTTAAGTTTGTGCTCAGAAAAATAAATCCTCAAATGATCGTTATTAGACAGCATAAAAGAAATAACATGAGTCTTCAAATCAATGAACAGAAAGAAAAGCACAAGAAAAGAAAGTAAGATAAAAGAAATCATGCACCCCATGCCATGCTAAAAAAAAAAAAAAGTACATGCATATCATGCATAATTACAATCCTTCCCAAGTTAGGAACTATATACTGTCTCCTTTTTCTGCCTGGAATTCTTTCCTGAGCAACCTGATCTTCATTCACATACCCATCTTTTCTTTATTTTCTTATTGGTCCAGTTCACCTTCTCACACAAACTTTTTTAAATAACAAAACTGAAATGTCCTTCTTGTTGCTTCCTTTTCTCTCTTTAAATTTTTAGTAACTCTGGTACATTAAATTAGTCATATCCCTCACTTATTGGTCTTTATCCCTCATGTATTGATAATTATCTTCATTTAGTGGTCTCTATGTGCACGAAGTTAATCAGTTTATTTTATATCGCTTCATTGCTTTTCTCTTTCATGCTACCCCTGGTCTCCATCTATTTCTCAAAAGTCTCCTTAAACAAAACTCTTGAAAAAATTATACCATCAATAGAAACTTCTGTAGATTTCTTTCAGTT
>NW_012152841.1:224624-228137 GCF_000956105.1 Propithecus coquereli | reverse complement strand
TGCCATGCATTGTTAAATATTCTTGTACCTCAGAAGTGAACAGAAAAAACAACCCAACTAAAAACTGCTCTCAAGAATCTTGAATCTCAGGATCTAATACAGGGTGTAGACAATTACCAAGAAAGTTAAGTTATTATACGGCAGATAGTGACTAGTATTAAGAAGAACCTTCAACAGAGAGTGAGGACAGAGATTCTCAGTGAGGAGACTGTGAGGTGGAAATGTCAGGCAAGAGTTAAGGATAAAAGCAAAGAAGGCAAGTATCTTTCTCTTCAGGTTGTGGCTGAATTTATTTTCACACGGAATCGTTGGAATGTATTAGAAAGAGAGAGAGAGAGGGAGAAAGAGAGTTTATGATGATTTCCAAAAGATTACAGAGGCTACCTCAGGGCAATCGCCAATCATGGTGTAAGCTATCTGTGTACATTTGTTGCAGGAACCCTAACTTGCTCAGGGGGATGTTGGGGTCTCCGTCATGGGCTGTACATGACTCAGAGGCTTCTGCATAGTTTTGGGCCTGAGTCTCTGAGTTGTCTGCTCCAGGTCATCAGTTTGTGCCATCATTGCATAAAGTGGTATTTGCTACTTATCTACGTTATGAGGAAACAATTACTTGCTTGCGCCTGTGACTACTTTCTTGAAGAAGAAATTTGTTGAACTTAACTATACGTGGGCCAATATGTGATAGATATGTAAGCTGTGGATTTCTCTGGAGCTAGGAAGCAGGGGGAAAAATAAGACTTTAGTACCTGCCATGAGCCTGGTAGGCCAAAAAAACCTAAAGCTAGGCAGTCTTTGAGGTTGAGGGGAAGACACTCACTTTCACTGAGTCTTGAGCTCTAGAGAGGTAGGCTTTGCTGAAGGGAACTTTACCTAACCTACCACCTTTGTCCATGACTTGCTGGACCTTGTCATAGTCCTGACCATCTTCCAAGAGGAGTCTCACTGCCCCATCCTTCTGGATTATTTGAAAGACTCATTACCTATCAGCTGGACACAACTTCTGTGTCTTCTGCTCTGACATGGAAGCTACTGGGCTAATGAAAATTGGATTTTTTCCCCAAGAGTATTATTAGAGAACTGTCCATGAAATAGCAAAATTACAATTTTAATAATTTTTCCCTTTTTTATCAGAAAAAATCAAACTATCAGCTTTTAATTTTTGCTTTAATAAATTAAAAAAATGAATATCTCCTGTGTCTTATAATATCCTGTGTCTTGCAATATCCTGTCATAGGTTTCAAAACATGTTGAAACACATTCTGCAGTAGTGTTAGTAGAGAGAGAAATGACAACAGCATTAGCAAAGTTGTCACAGATCTGCCTAAAGATATAATCTATACAGACAGTGTTTTCTCTTGTTTGTCATATCTTGTTTCTCCTAATGTTTTGTGTTCCAGCTGCCTCCTTGCTTTTTGTGGAGAATGTTGATTGAATGAAGTAATAATGAGGAATAATATTGATACATAAGTCATGTGTTCTTCTTTAGTTTATTTAAATCTACATTAATTACTGATTGAAGAAAAATAATTTCTTGTTCTAAAAAGCAGTTTTTGGATGATGGGTATCTATTTTTGCACATGGCAATGATGTAGGAACTCAGTGTTCAGTCGATTAGTTACCACCAAGGTAGGCAGAAAAGATAAAAATAATACTTAATGCAAAATTGGTCTGTCCATACCGTTGATTAAAAAAAAAATCCAGGTTTCAGGTCACATGAGTCATTATTTTGATTTACATGTATTTGAGATGTGTACTAAAAATCAACAGACAATAAAAAGAGAACAGGAATGAAAGAGGAAAGAATGAAAGTGAGGAGGGAAGGAGGGAAGAAATAGTAACATAACAAAGACAAGAATTTAAAGCAATTTTTGAATTATTTTATTCAAAGAGCATATGGCATGGAATGAAAATGAGATGGAAGATGTTACATGACTTTGTCTTAGTTCAATTTTGTCTCCTGTGTCTCTCATGGTGTGACATTCTCACTTTTCCTGAGTGCGAATCCAATATTTAAATATATAGTGAAAATTATTTTGTGCATGTACCTCAAACACAAGCTACTTCACAGTGGACTCACCAGAAAGCTGTGATCTGTTCTGCTGCTGGCAGAAAAAGCAGGTATGACAGACTTGTTGGTAGATGTCCCTGAATGTACTTCATGGCCTATTTAAGGGAATGCCAATAAGTGATGTTGATTATAAGAAATTTCTGCCTCACCCGAACACGTTAGGACCTAATTACCATGTGCATAACATGCAGTTCCCATCTGGCAGCGCACAGATTCTGAAAAGCCATATGCTTATAAAGTTTGGGTTACAGTTATTTGTTAGTTTCAGCATCAGTTACTATTTATTCTACCTCAATTATACATTTAATATCTATTCATTTCTCACCACCCACATGCCATTTTATAAGGCAGGCTGATTTCTGTCCAAACACAAGTACTGCATAAATTTCTGAGTCGTCCTCCTGTTTCATTATTGCTAACACTGACGTGGGTATGGTATGTTTAAAGGCAATATATAACTGTGCCACTTCTCTGCTTGCAGCTTTTGATTTACTTCACATTGTTTTTATGATGCTGTTTGAACTATTTATTATGACTTACAGGTCACCATTGATGTCCTCGAAGCATGGCAATGCCATGCACATGGGTTTTTTTTATTAAAATAAATATAGGTAACCCAGTCTCTGGACTCTTTCCCTCGAATTCATAGTCTATTTTATACCTACACATATTTTTTCCTAGAAGGAAAATATAATGATTCCACTAATCTGACATATCATGTGTATACTGCTTCTCTTACTTCAAACGAATCTAAGCTTATTTCTGACCTTTCTATTATTCATGCTTCAATTATTTCTAAATGTTTTCAAAGCAGTCTACTTTTTCACATCTTCATGAAAATAAAAATGTCCATTATCATTTATCTCTTTTCCTAATTCAGTATTTCTCTAAATTATAGCACTGGATTATACCCTCTCCTATATGGTCAGAATCACAGTTATTTAACAAATAACATTTTACATATGCCTGTATTTGAATATATATTTATTTCATCATGTTTATTTTATAATTATTATATTCACACCTACTGGGTGCGGTGCGCACCATCTGGAGGGATGGGCATGCTTTAAGTTCTGACTCGGGTGGGGCAAAGGCAATATATGTAATGTAAACATTTGTATCCCTATAATATGCTGAAATAAAAAATAATTATCTCATTATGTCTTAATTATTTTCTCAGTATTTGACATATAACTGGAGGTTAATCAATATTTCTGATTAGTCAACAAAGTAAGCAAATGAATGAATGAATCAATCAAAGAAGCAAATGCTTTCATTTTTCAAATTCAGCTTCCTAGAGTACTAAAACTATTTCTACAGTGCTTTGGCAACTGAGATTATTTGACTAGTTGACTATTCTTTGTGTTTTTCAAAATTGAATTTAAAAGGATAGCATTCATTGTCTTCCAAATCCCCACCTCCATGATCATATGCTCTTTTCT
>NW_012152841.1:221440-222904 GCF_000956105.1 Propithecus coquereli | reverse complement strand
AGACTCACCAGCTTAAATAAAAAAACTATCAATTTATGTTTAAATATCATATAAATGTGTCAATCAAATACATAATTTAAATAATTAATGATTTTGAATAGTAGTGGTGAAAACGTATTTTATTTGAATAAAATAAGACATAACACTATGTACACATAATTTTACATAGGTGATCCTTATCAATATTGGACATTCCATAACTTTTTAATGAAAGGAATATGCCTACTATTTGCATCTTGACTAAATCACTGGTAAGTACACACTTTACTAAAGTCACTGTCAAGTATGAAAGTATTACATGTATAACTGTGAAAGCAGTACATGACAAAATGCACATGTAAATGTGAGTAAATCATTCATGGAATAGCATGCCTATCACAGAAACATTTAATACCTTGCTTAATAAATAGCTTTAATGCCACATCATTTAGGTTAATATGTTTTTATTTCTTCTTGTTCCTATAACTTTTTCAAGTATTAAATAATTGTCAACTTTTTAAAGAATTCAAATGTTTAATTTAATAAATAACCTAAAAGAGGTTCCTTTTCATAGTAAAAATCACATTTATGGGCACATATAGAATGTGTATGATTATCTTAACCTAAAATTAAACAGTACTAAGTTTTTTCTACCTTATTGTTTAGGTTTGTGCATCTGCAGTATAGGTAGCTAGATACATAGATGTAGAAATATATATATATAGAGAGAGAGAGAGAGAGAGATGATATACATATATCCAGCTGATAATTTGGGACAACTGGTAAGCACAAGGAATCTGGATCAAGTGGATTTGGATTTCATTCTTGGCTCTTCCACTAAGTCAATCAGGATAAATCAGAAACTACATGTAGTGTATTTAGCATGCTTGGAAATTAATAAGCATTTAATAAATGATAGTTACCACAATTATTATTATGGTAACAATTATTTTGTGCCATGAATAGAATTTCAGTTTAAGAAAAATAGAACAATGGGTCTCATAGGTTTTATAATCATTTAATTTACTAGGTACCTTGATGTATATTATTGCATGTTTTTTCTTGCTTTTTTAAATTTCAGAATATTATGGAGTACACACATTTTCATTACATAATTTGTTTTTGTACAGTTTAAGTCAAAGTTATAAGTGTATCCTTCATCCAGTTAGTGTGCATTGTACCTGTTAGGTGTGAATTTACCCATTCCCTTCTTCCCCAACCCACGTATTTGATTTCCCTTGAGTTTTACTTACATATGTGAAGGGTTGATTGCTTAGTTCCAATTTAGTATAGAGTACACATGATGTTTTTGTTTTGTTTTGTTTTGTTTTTTGCATTGTTGAGATACTTCACTAAGAAGAATGGTCTCCATTTCCATCCAGGTTGTTACAAAAGATACTAGATCACCATTTTTTTTTTTATGGCTGAGTAGTGCTCCACGTATACATATAACACATTTTATTAATCTACTCATGTACATCATTG
>NW_012152841.1:219777-220843 GCF_000956105.1 Propithecus coquereli | reverse complement strand
TACCCCATAATATGCTGAAATAAAAAAAAATTATCTCAAACTAAGGGACAAAACATTCTGGACAATTTCTGGTATTTCTCTTTTGGAAGTGTGTATATATGTACGTTTGCATGAGCCCGTCTATATTTAATGGTGATATAAATTGATAAAATGAAATCCTTAAGAAATCAATTAATGATTTGCCTCATTAATTCTTTCAAGTGACAGTATTTAAGTTCTGTTGCAAGAAGCTTTTAAATTGAGATTTCTAGAAGAATTAAAGTCTATTTCAATCTTTTAGGGGACTTAAGTGATCCCAGTAAATTGAGCTCTCTTAACATCAGGCACTTTAAAGGAAAACAAAAGAAGGAAAACAAAAAGAGATGAGAAACCTTAACTATTTGGTATAGGGCACAAAAAAGAAAAGAGTAACAACTGCTGATTTCCTTTATCATCCATAATTAGACCCAAGGTAGAATGTTTTAAGGTGTGAGTCTTCTTCCTGTCAAAGCATGTTGCATGCAGTGGATGTATAGTGTGATGTTTTTTGTCTCCCCTCTGAACTTCTGCAGGATCCCTATTTTCAGTGGCTTAGTCAGGTATAAAAGAATTTGTACAGAGTATCAGAACTTAACGATATATATGTGTTTATATGTGTGAGTATGTGTGGTGCGGTAGTTCAACAATAACACAAGATCAATACTTCTTAATTTTTTCCTGTAAAAGTTGGGCCTGAATTCCACAGAACTTGCTCCCCAGTGATGCTAACATGTGCAGTAAGAACTTTCCTATCCTCTACACAAAGAGTCCTTGTTCTCATTATCTTACTTGTGGTAGCAGGTTTTTCTAATTCTAGGTATCAAATTATAAACAAATCTTATGTCATGTACAAATCCCATTTATTTTCTTAAATTACCTGCATTGAAAATTTAAAAATATGTACATTGGCTCTTTTTTTTTCCTTTTCAAAGATGAAGTAATCCTCAGCACTATTTAGTAGGGAATGCCCCATATTCATGCTAAATCTGCTCACTTTTCCTATTACTTCACATTATTATTGTGAATAAATCCTTAGTAAATGTTCTAA
>NW_012152841.1:217772-219727 GCF_000956105.1 Propithecus coquereli | reverse complement strand
TTTTTCCAACATTTTCTTCTAGAATTCTTATAGTTTCATGCCTTAGGTTTAAGTCTGTTATCCACTGTGAGTTGATTTTTGTGAGAGGTGAAAGGTGTGGATCCTTTTTCAGTCTTCTACATGTGGCTATCCAATTTTCCCAGCACCATTTATTGAATGAGGATTCTTTCTCCCAGTGTACTTTTTTGTCTGCTTTGTCAAAGATTAGATGGCTATATGAGGATGGTTTTATATCTGGGTTCTTAGTTCTGTTCCATTGGTCTATGTCTCTCTCTGTTCTTGTGCTGGTACCATGCTGTTTTAGTTACTAGCCTTGCAGTACCAGCTTGAAGTCTGGTAAATTGATGCATTCCAATTTGTTCTTTTTGCTTAAGATTGTTTTTGCTAAATGGGGTCTTTTCTGGTTCTGTACCATTTGATCCAGAAAACCCATTACTGGGCATCTACCCAAAGGAAAAAAAGACATTCTATAGAAATAACATCTGCACTAGAGAGTTTATAGCAGCACAATTCACAATTGCAAAGATGTGGAAACAATCCAAGTGCCCATCAATCCATGAGTGGATTAAGAAAATGTGATATATGTGTACCATGGAGTTCTACTCAGCCGCAAAAAGCAATGGTGATCTAGCACCTCTTGTATTTTCCTGGATGGAGCTGGAGCCCATTCTACTGAGTTAAATATCACAAAAATGAAAAAACAAGCACCACACATACTCACCATCAAATTGGTATTAATTTATCAACACTTATGTGCACATGTGGTAGTAACATTCACTGGGTATCCAGCAGGTAGGAGAGGGAAAGAGGGGATGAGTAAATTCACACCTAATGGGTGATGTGCACACTGTCTGGGGGATGGGCACACTCGTAGCTGTAACTCAAGTGGGACAAGGGCAATGTATGTAACCTAAACATTTGTACCCCCGTAATATGCTGAAATAAAAAGAAAATAAAAATATATTTTAAAAAGTGGTGCTGCAAAAGCAAACACCTTTGCCTCATTCCCAGTGTTAGATGGAAATCATTCAACTTTCACTATTAAATATGATGTTGGCTGAAGGTGTTTTATAGATGCTTTTCATCAAGTCAGAGAAGTTCCCATCTATTCCTAATTTTCAAGGAAAAAAGTACTTTCATCATGAATAGATGTGGGGATTTGCTCTGTGTGAATTGATTATTATACTATTTTTAATTTTTTTTTTTCCTTAGCCCAGTGTTACAGTGATTCCATGGACTAATTTTCAAATGTTGAAAAAGCTTTGCACAATTTGAATAATGTGCACTTGATGATAGTGTGTAATTCTTTTTGTACACTACTGGTTTTGATTTGCTAATAAAATGTTTGATGGTTTTATTTCAATGTTTATGAGAGACATTGTTCTCTGTTTTCTTTTTCTTTAATTTTTTTAATACCATCTTTGTCTGGCTCTGGTATTAATGTTATAATAGCCTTACAAATGAGTAGGAAAGTGTTCTCTTATCTTCTACATTCCAAAAGATATTTTGAAAAAGTATGCTTAATTTTTCTTCAAGTGTTTGATAGAATTCACCAGTAACATAATCTTAGTCTGGAGACTATTTTAAGACTGATCAATTACAAATTCAATATTATTGATGGATATTAAACTATTCATATTGTTTATTAAATCTCAGTTAAATTTTGCTAAATTTTAGTTTTCAAGGAGTTGATTCATTCTTCCGAATTGATGTAATTATGTGTATAAAGTTGTTCCTAGTATTCTATTATCCTTTAAATGGCTGCCAAGTGTAAAGTGATTACTTTATTTCACATTTGGTATTGTTAGATTGTCTTCGTTCTTTTTATTGATAGTCTTGTTAAAGTTCTATAAATTTTATATTTAAATATGCAATTTTTTTCCTCTGTTAGTTTTCTCTTATCAATTTCATTGATTTCTGCTGAAAGTAAGATTCTTTCATCCTATTTTGGGTTA
>NW_012152841.1:214368-216677 GCF_000956105.1 Propithecus coquereli | reverse complement strand
CTGACAACCTGGAGAGCACAGTGAAGTGATTTGGTAGCTAGCCCCTGCTTGCGATACTTCATTAAGTCTCATTGCTATAGAATGCAGGTGAAGGCTCAGTTTATCACTCATTATATTCCACTGATAATACCCTAGTATCAGTTTGGAGCACCACTTACTTCTACAGGAAAATCAGCTCCCATTTAGTTGGCCAGCACCAGTCTGTGGGGGAAGCCAACCTGCCTGCTTCCACCAAGCGAGTGGAGTTGAATATCTCCTTCATGCTTGGCCCCACCAAAACTGGGAATAGAATGGAATTGAATGGGATTGCTATGTTGGTGCTTGGCTAGAGTGGGGCCAGTATTGCCTAAAAAGAGTTTTTGTTGTGAGGTCACCATTTTCCTGCAATTCAGCTAGGAAGCAACAGCTTTCTTGGAGTTGCTTTTGTTTTGTTTTGTGGTTTATGCCCTTTGATTCCAGGCTACAGGCCTCTATCATGCCTTGTCTAGGTGCAAGGGAAAAAAGAAACCCAAAGAATTGAATATTGTGTCATTCCTGAAGTTCTTATGTCCCAGGAATTTTAGGATGTTTATCTTCTTCCTTCCAACTTTCAGAGTCTCCTTATGATTATTTATTATGTTATCTCCAAGGCTTTTACTTGTAAAAGGGATAACCTAAGGGAAATGGAACTAATCTATATTGGCTGGAACTGGATGTGTATGGATTGAATTTTAATGATGCATTACATTTTGAAATATAAGAAATGAAATTTTGAAACTAAATGCAAATGACAAAATGTTTATTTTGAATAAAGGGTTTGTTTTATTTTTTGAATACTGTAATGTTTCACATATTTAAAAAATAAAATTCTTCAAAATTCAAAGCTTGTAGTTTTGATATCTTTTTGAGCTTTACCCAAATACAAATATTACATGTGGGATTTTGAGAATATTAATTATCTCATTTTCTTCATTAATATTCTTGATATCAACTCATGCTGAGTTCCATAGTTACTTTGTGGATTTTAATATTACCTACATGAACTGATAAGGTATCTACTTTAGATTTTTTTGTGGTGCCTTGAAGGTTTTGATATTTTATAGTGTAGATATATTAATATTATAATGAAAATGCAGTGAGATTTATTTAAATTTTTCAAAGCTTTTCAAAGAATTATAATAATTGTAACAATTACATACTCTGCTCATATTAATTTTTCCAATATTCCTTAGGTTTTGAGAAATATAATTTTAAAGGTAAGTTAATTTGTTTCAAGTTACATATATACAGTTTTACATAAAAATTCAACGAATTTTTATATTCATAATTTAGAATGTGCCGCTTTAATTCTTACCAGATAATTATAATATTTCTATGTTTGGAAAACTTATCTAATAATACTGAATGAAGACAAGATGTAAACAATTCATATAACTGTGTTATATGTTTACGTATCTTTATGATTAAATCAGATTATCCTTTGAAAGAATAAAAACCAAAAGATGTAAAGAGTATGGTTGTCAAAATTAGTTAGTGGCCATTGCTTTAATATAATAAGCAGTGTTGGACATGAAATACTAATCTGTTTATGCTTAAAACACATTATCTCAAGTGTGTCCACCCCCTGGGTAGTGCGCATTGCACTCATTGTTTATGCATATACCCATCCCCTCCTTCCCCCCCCACCCAACATCCAATAAATGTTATTCTTATATGTGCACTTAAGTGTTGATGAATTAATACCAATTTGATGGTGAGTACATGTGGTGCTTGTTTTTCCATTCTTGGAATACTTCACTTAGTAGAATGTGTTCCAGGTCTATCCAGGAGAATACAAGAGATGCTATAGCACCGTTGTTTCTTAAAGCTGAATAGTACTCCATGGTATACATATACCACATTTTATTAATCCACTCATGCATTGATGGACGCTTGGGTTGTTTCCACATCTTTGCAATTGTGAATTGTGCTGCTCTGAACATTCGAATGCAGGTGTCTTTTTCATAGAGTGATTTTCGTTCTTTTAGGTAGATGCCCAGTAATGGTATTGCTGGATCAAATGTCAATTCTACTTGTATCTCTTTAAGGTGTTGGGGGGAGGGGTTGTAAGGGCAACATACGTAACCCAAACATCTCTACCCCCCATAATATGCTGAAATAAAAAATAAAAAGAAAAAAAAATGTACAATGGGTATATGGGAGTTCTTTGTACTATTTTTGCAACTTTCTATATATTTGAACGTATTTCCAAAAAAAAATTAAAAACATTTAATAATTAAAAATACACTTCTACACTGCTGGTGGGACTGCAAATTAGTGCAACCTCTGTG
>NW_012152841.1:213352-214318 GCF_000956105.1 Propithecus coquereli | reverse complement strand
TGGTAATCTTGGGAGAAACAGGTAATCGGTAAATTCTCACTCCTGTAGAACAGGGAATTGGGTAAGCACTTTAAGAGCAGCAAACCACAGTCACAGAAAGCAGCCATTAGCCTCTAGCACCTATTCAGATAAAAACTTTTCTGGATCCAGTAACTGGTTGGAAGATACAGAAACAGACAAGCCATGGTCTCAGTGTAGTCATCATTCTCACATTTATTGTATAAATCCATTTGAAACCATGAATGTCTGAGCTATAAGAGCATTTATTCTAGGAGCTAACCAGCAGAGGAAACGGAAGCCAAACCGCCAGTTGTTTCTATTACCTCCTTCTTGCTCCTTTCCTCGCGCCAGTAAGCCAATGCTTTAAATGCTGGTTATTGGGAGTATCTAGGTAAACTATCAAGTTTCCAAAAGACTATGATAAATTATTATGCCCACAGGGGAAGTGATAATGAAAGCTCTCATTTACTTCCACCCAATTTTAGGATTTCAGATATGTGAATACACCCACAGAGAGCAATATGTTTTCAGCATAACCAAGGTGAGTGTAAGATTGAAGCTTAGTACTACATATTTGGCTGTATCGGTACAGGAGATCAGTGTCTAAATGAGGTAAGAAGAAATATTTTTTCTATTCTTTGTGACTTAACTGGAGTCTTCTTAAAGGGTGTGTCTTAAACACCTATCTGAGGTCAAATCCAGAGTCTTCTAACCTGACAACTTTTGTTGGTTCAGTGGTGCCTCAAAGCCATCCGAAATGCCTAGTTTAATTTTTGGAATAATATCACTTTAACCTGTAAATTCAGACATTACAAAAGATGTTCTTCAGGGGCTATTAGACTAATTACTCATTTTATAACATATTATTAAAGTAACAGAATTTAAGAACTACGTTATAAGTCAAATATTATGTATATAGTCCAAATTGCAAAGGATTAAAAAAATACCCTCTTCCTACTACATTCT
>NW_012152841.1:210191-212777 GCF_000956105.1 Propithecus coquereli | reverse complement strand
TAAACTTTTGAGATCAGCATTTTTACTCAGAATAACATTCTTAAGGTCTATCTAAATTGTTGATCTCTTTCTCTTTTTTTATTTCAAAATATTAAGGGACTACAAATGTTTTTGTGCCTGGATACCTCGTATAACGTTTAATCAGGCTGTTAGCGTGCCCTTTACCAGAATAGTGTTCATTGTGCCCAATAGGCAAGTTTTTACCCCTTACCCCTTTCCATCCTCCCCTCTTCTTGGTTTCCAATGTCCTTTACATCTCCTTATGACCCTGTGGGACCATTGTATAGCTCCCTAATAACTAGGAGCTATCTCTCTTTTTTATTGCTTTTTGTTGCTAAGTATCATTCCATAGTATTCATATACCACAGTTTCTCCAGCTATTCATTTATCGAAGGACATTAGGATTAACTCTAGTTTTTGTCATTATGAACAATGGTGCTCTAAATATTCATGTATAGGCTTTTGAATATGTGTTCATTTTTCTGGACTAAATGCCCAAGTGTGCAATTGCACGGATATGGACGTATGGTAAACAAGTGTTTAGTAATGTAAGAAATTGTCATGACCTTTTTCAGAGTGGCTAGTCTATTTTACATTTCTGCTAGTAATGTTGCAGTGATCCAGTTATTTCACATATTCATGAACATTTGATGTTATTTCTATTTTTATTTTTCTTATTCTAAGTGTGCAGTGATATCTCATTATGGTTTTAATTTGCATTTCTTTAAAGGTTAATGATGTTGAAATTGTTTTTCATGTGCTTATTATCAACTTTATATACTCTTTGGTAAAATGTTTCCTCATATCCTCTGCCCGTTTTCTATTTGGACAATTTGGTTTTATAATGTTGAGTTTTGAAAGTCTATTATGTATTTTAAATCAAAGTCATTTATTGAATATATGATTTGAAAAATATTTTATCTTTGCCTATATCTTATATTTTCTTTCTCTTCACATGAGATTTCACAGAAAAAAATTAATTTTTAGAAGGCAAAATTGATCAATTTTTACTTTTGTCGATTGTGCTTTTGGTGTCCTAGCTCAATGATTTCCTCCTGTGCCATTTTATTTTTTTTCTAAGCAGTTTCAGAATTTCCTGTTTATATTTAGGCCCATGATTCATTTTTAGTTACTTTTGCAAAATGTGTGAGTTTTAGGTAAAGTTTCTCTTTTTAAATTTCTGTTTATAGATGCCCAATTCCCTTAGTACTAACAATTAAAAAGTTTCTCCTTTTACCATTGGATTATTTTTTTCACTTTTGTCAAATATCTCTTGGTCACATTTTTAAGGATCTGTTTCTGCATTCTCTATTCTGTTGGCCCTGTTTCTGTCCATTGATCTATGGGTGTCTTTTTCCATGAATACCACACTCTAATAAACTATAGCTATACAGTGAGCCTTAACATCTGGTAGGTCAATTTCTCTCATCTCTTTTTCAAAATAATTTTAGCCATTCTAGGTCCTGTGTTATTCCATATAAATTTTAGAATACGCTTATCTATGCTGTTTGATAAAATATCACTGATATTTGGAGATTATATATGTATATATATTACTATGAGAACCTATAATCAATTTGGTGAAAATGTTCATATCCGTTAACACAATATATCTCTTTCTGTTTATGTAGGCCTTCTTTTATTTATTTCATCAGCATTTTGTAACTTTTAGCATACAAATCCTATACAATACTTGGTTAAGTATATGGCTATGAATTTTATTTACTTTGGAATATAGTAAATGATATTGCATTTTTAATTTCAATTTTCCATTATTTGTTGTCAGCATATAGAAAGACAATTGAATTTTATGTTGATCTTGTATCCTGTGACTTTGATTAACTCTCTTATTATTTCTGGGAGAGTGTGTGTGTGTATGTGTGTGTGTGAATTCCTTGGGTCTTTCTACACAATCAATCACGTCATCTGCAAACAAAGACAGCTTTATGTCTTCCATTTCAATCTGTAAGCATTTTATTTCTTTTTCTTCCTTTATTGCAGCAGTATGAATGTCCAGTACTATATTAAAGTGGTGTTGCATTTTTAGCTCTTTGAGGTATCTCCATATTATTTTCCGCAGAGGTTGTACTAGTTTGCAGTCCCACCAGCAGTGTATGGGTATTCCTATTTCTACGCATCCATGCCAACATTTATTGTTTTAGGACTTTTTGATAAAAGTCATTCTCACTGGAGTTAAGTGATATCTCATTGTGGTTTTGATTTGAATTTCCCTGATGATTAGGGATGTTGAGCATTTTTTCACGTTTGTTGGCCATTAATCTGTCTTCTTTTGAAAAGTTTCTGTTCATGTCCTTTGACACGTTTTAATAGGGTATTTTGATTTTTTTCTTGCTGATTTTCCTAAGCGCTATATAGATTCTAGTTATCAGCTCTTTATCAGATATGTAGCATGCAAATATTTTCTCCTATTCTGTAGATTGTCTGTTTGCTCTTATGATAGTTTCCTTGGCTTTGCAGAAGTTTTTTTTAATTTGATCAGGTCTCATTTATTTATTTTTGCTATTGCTGTGATTGCCTTTGGGGTCTTCTTCATAAATTCTTTGCCTGGGCCAATGTCTAGAAGAG
>NW_012152841.1:203577-204127 GCF_000956105.1 Propithecus coquereli | reverse complement strand
CAATTCAGTGATTAAAACCACCAGCTACCAACAATAATGTTTATTAGCTCTACACTTTATTAAATCTAATTGCAAAATGGACTGGCATTAAAAATAGCAGCCTTTCCAAAATCAGAATGTGAACAATGTAGGTAACAATTTCATCACCATAATGCAAGATGAGAATGTTAATTTCTAATTTTTTAAAAAATTTTCCAGGGATTTTTATGGTTTTGATTTTTAGCATGTTCCCATTGTGGTCAGAAAAAAACACTGTATAATTTTAATTTTTTGAAGTTTATTGTTTTATGACACAGAATATTATGTCATATCTCAGTGGGTCTTTCATGGGCTATAAGAAATGTTATTCTGCTGTAGTTGGGTAGACTGTTCTGCATACAGCAATTAGATGTGTTGTTTGGTCATGTTGTTCATTTCTTTCTTGCTATAGAGTGCAGGCAGATTTCAGCTTCCTGCTGAGTTCCACTGACACTGGGGGAGGTGAATGGAATTAAAGTGCCATTTAGCACCATTTCCCATCTCCTCATTCTTTATCATTATTATTATTATT
>NW_012152841.1:190295-192502 GCF_000956105.1 Propithecus coquereli | reverse complement strand
GAATATATTACAGGAAGGGGGCAAAAATTTAATTTGCTTTTAAGAAATTGAAGATATGACAATAGAACCATTACCAGGAAAACTGAAAGTAGACTCTATTGAAATAGGACAAAGATCCTTTGAAATGCATTGTGGAATACACAGCAATCAAGAAACAAGATGTTAGGAGCAGGAATGAAATACATACCAACAATGTATCTATCCTTGATGTCTTGTGAATCACTAATGGAAATGTATTGGTGCTTATAATTCAATCATAACCACACATCATATATGGTAGTTATTTCTATAACGACTGTTATCAAATCCACTTAGAGGGCATAGATGATTATTATTCTGAAACTTTACTTTTGTACTTAAATACCAATTAAGGGAAGTACCCATCCCTCAAACACACACACACACACACACACACGCAATACACTTTCACACAGACATTCCCACACAGTTCATCAGATAGAAACATTTAAAATTTGTACTTTGGTGTTTAAAATTCACACTCTTAGTCAAGGAATCACACAGGGTTAGATAGACACTAATTTATTCGACTTCATTTCTCTATACTACATAGAGATGAAAGACTGGGAGAAGCTGATACACAGAGTCTCTCTATATACACATTTTGTTGCATCTAGTTTCAGTTTCATTTAATTCTCTCATCTTTCATGTCTTTCATTTATTGTTACAATTACTTAAATTATAGACTAATATAGGGGTATTTTGAGCAAAGGGCATATGTGCTGTAAAGGCCAAGTATTTTAAATCATCCTAAAATATAATTTCTTTAGAATAGGAGCCTGTCCAGGTCCCACTGAATGACTCATTTTAGAGCATCACATCCAATATGGATTCTGTCACATTGAAAACTCAACAAGATGTAAATCGTCTTTTATGTATTATGCACCAATGACATCACTCACCCAGTGCCAATTCCAGAAAAATCTGTTTCAGTATAGGTTAGCTTGCATTGTATTTCTTTAATAAAGCTTTCAGAAATTGTTTCTTTTATAATTTCAAATTATTGTGAGTATAAAAGTAGGCCCTGTAGTAGTCTGTTTATAATGAAAATGAAGGCTTTGAGGGAATCATAAACTCAATAGCACTCAAGTGGGCTATTGAAAAAATAATGCCATTATCGCAATAGCAAACATAACCAACTATATAAATACTTTCTTATCTCATTTGAAATATGCACAGTGCATTATATCAAGCATTTTACAAGGGCATTATTTTCTCTCACAGCAGAGAAATCATGTAGGAGCTAAAACTTTAAAAGCTTTGTTGTGCATGTATTGATAGATTATGCATTATTGGATGTATATTAGAGAATCATGTTTTCATGAAAAGAAATAAGTACTCTATTCAGCAAAAATGTTCCCCTCTTCCTCAGACTATATAAGATGTTTGGCTTCCTATGGTAGGCTTTTTAGCCAATTTGTTGGAGTCTTTCCAAGGACAGTCAAAATGAAATCTGAGGCTGCAGCATTTTAATATCTCTTTGAACTTAAGCATTGCTGAAGTACTCAGAAATCTGCAAATTTGCCAGCTCTCTTGTGGGCCTTTGTAGAGTGTTGGTAGTTAATTAATTATTCCCTCATAATCAACTTTTCAGTGTAATGGCAGCTGTTTATTTTATTAACTTTATCAAATGGTGGATCAAATATTAACCTGCATGATGTGCTCTATTCAATTTTAAACTTTTATTAAATTTTAGCAGAAATATGTAGACACAAGTAATAAAAATTGAATCTGAGTATTGATCTGAGAAAAAGAGATTTTAACCAGTAGAATAGCCACAATACATTTAAACCTTTGTTATTATTTCTTTTTGATTCTTATATACTCTACACATTACCTGAATATCAGTAATACAGTATATAACTCAATCTTCGATTTTGCTGTTGAGGGCCATGTCTGTATTACATAGCAAAATATATATTTTGTGAAGGAACAAATATGTTTCTAGCATTGGAGAAAGGAATATATTCATTAATAAAACTGCGTTTGCTCTTTTGGATCTAATATAATTCAGTTGCAGAGGGGTGTGCTGTCATATAGTGTCCTCTGCTATAAAGACACCAGGCATATTGCCCATAGATAAATGGAGAGATATGGATGGCTGTGACCTCTGAACTTAAAGTTGAGTCAGGATAAGTGGTATATCTAGAGTGCTGACTATATGTCTCTTGCTGACCTGGAGTTTTGCA
>NW_012152841.1:187335-188615 GCF_000956105.1 Propithecus coquereli | reverse complement strand
TAAATAATTTTTTTTTATTTCAGCATATTACAGGGGTACGAATATTTAGGTTACCTATATTGCCTTTGCCCCACCCAAGTCAGAGCTTCAAGTCTGTCCATCCCCCAGACGATACGCACCGCACCCATTAGGTGTGAAGATATCCATCCCCTCCTCTCCCCTACCATCTGCCTGACACTTGATGATTGTTATTACTATAGGTCCACTTAAGTGTTGATCAGTTAATACCAATTTGATGGTGAATACATGTAGTGCTTGTTTTTCCATTCTTGGGATACTTCACTTAGTAGAATGGGCTGCAGCTCTATCCAGGATAATACAAGAGGTACACCTAGATCACCATTGTTTTTTGTGGGTGAGTAGAACTCCATGGTATAGAGATACCACATTTTATTAATCCATTCATGCATTGATGGGTACTTGGGTTGATTCCACATCTTTGCAATTGCTAATTGTGCTGCTATAAACATTTGAGTGCAGATGTCTTTTTTGAGAATGTCTTTTGTTCCTTTGAGTAAATGTCCAGTAATGGGATAGCTGGATCAAATGGTAGTTCGACTTGTAGCTCTTTGAGGTAACTCCATATTACTTTCCAAAGAGGTTGTGCTAGTTTGAAGTCCCACTACCAGTGTATCAGTAAATAATTTCAGACAGCAAATATACATAAATATATGAGAATGTTTCAAATTACCTCTGTAATTGGAATAATTGTGTTAATTTAAAAACCCTTTTCTTGGATGAGATTATGTGAAAAATACAAGTTATGTGTTAATATCCAAGTGTGTGACATTTCTTCATATATAAATTTTGCTTCTTTGTCTTATATATAAGTTGCACAGTTATCTTATATATAAGTTTCACAATTGGATAATTGTTTTTTAAAGGTAAGCTCTTTGTGTTTCAGTTTCAAATACAGAAATGGCCTGTTAAAGAACCATCCAAATATTCTTAATTTACTTTGAGGATTTTTGTGTTATGTGGCCAATAAGAATTATTAATAAGTATCTCATTACTATTAAAGACATTTTATATTTTGCCTTATTCTTCTAATAAGATAAATTATATTACCAGATTTATTTATACATTAGTTCACGAGATGTTGAAAGAGCAAATTATTAATATGATTAAAATCACCACCATTCTTTCTTATGAGAAAACACTATGTATTTTGATTTTTAATCTCTTTTCATATCAGCATTTGCTATTAAGCTTTGATAATATCACTACATTAAATGAGAAAGCTTTCATCTATATTTCCTTTCTGAAATACAAAAATGGTT
>NW_012152841.1:185496-186860 GCF_000956105.1 Propithecus coquereli | reverse complement strand
ATTTTAAATGGTTTTTAAATATGATATCTACTCTAATGAATTCTATATCACAATCATAAGGTTGCTGTTGGAATTATTTTTATTATTCATTCATATTTATGAAATTAGTTTCTCTTTCTCTCTCCCACAAATGACATCTAATTTTCTCAACATATGGCTATAGCTCTAATGTAGGGGTGAAGGACATCACTTTATTGGTAAGTTTTATGCTGAATTGATAGATGCCCCATACTAACAGTAGACATAGTACAAAAGAAAGAAATTCTTTATATAACTTTATTGTGAAAGCCCATGATTTAGAGACTAATACAGTGGAGCTCATTGTGCAACTTACTGTGAAATTTCATGATTTATTATGCAATTCTTAGGAGCTTATTGAGTGTCCCTATTGTCACACTTCATGATTTACTGAGTAATACAGAAGAGCTTATCACGTAACTTGATAGTGGAATTCTGATTTACTGTGAAATAGTTGTTCTGATGTGTTTCTACAATAGGAAGAGTTTATCTAATGTTTCCTAATTATAGACAAGCCTCATCAGGCACTTCATTTTCAAAGCAAGTAATATCTCTAAGAAAGCTTTGAATACATCTTTTGCAATGGGAAAATTTCTCCTCTCAAAATGAACATTTATCCTGATTTCTGGATATAGCATTTAAGTCTGTGAATTGGCCCTAAGAAAATGAAAGGCTGTTTCTACTTTATCTAATAATGTACCATGATGACACATCAATTGATGATATAATTATTTTTCCAAAGACTAAAGTTCAATTTTTCTAAAAATAATGAAGTCACTATCCTTGAAGGAATTAAAAATTTCTCATTATTATTTTTTGAGCTTTGCATCAAATTGCCTATTGGTTACCAGGAAAAGAACAGCCCCTGCTGGAGTGTACAAAAATGGCTAAACCATTCAAGGTTTAAGGTGGCACAATGCAGTATATCCCCAGGCTCTGTGTATATAGCTATTATTAAATTAGAACTAACCTATGAGCACACATATGCATAAAAGGAAGTATAACTCAATGGAAATCTATCAGTGGGGGGTAGGAAGGAGGAGATGGGTGAAAATTTACCTAACGGGTACAATAAATACTATCTGGGTGATGGGAACACTTATAACCCTGATGTAAGCATTACAAAACGATCCTTGTAACCAAAAACATTTGTACCCCTGTAATACTTTGAAGTAAAAAAAGAACTATTATAAAATACAACTGATTGGGAGATAATTTGAAAAAAAAAATCAGATCCAAAGAATGGCATTACTAAAATCTAATGAAATATCTCTCCCTAAAGTGCAGTCAAGAGTAGTTACATAAGATACAGACCCTATTAATTAACAATTGTGCAGAAACTATGG
>NW_012152841.1:182502-183984 GCF_000956105.1 Propithecus coquereli | reverse complement strand
AGCATTTTTAGTTGAAGGATTGGAATGTATGTTACATAAATAAAAGAACATATTGTCCACTAGTCTATTTTAGTAATCACTCAAATAAATGATGACAACAGTAACTTCCTTAAAGTACACATGTAAGAAATAATGACTGCGAGATGTGATATTTCAACAACGAAACTGATAGACTACTGAGCAATTAATATAAGGAGGTGAATGAAAAAGCTCCCAATATTCTGTCTTGGGAGACTTAACTTGGAGGACAGTTAATTACGTTGTGGGCATACTGCTATAGTGGGGAAACCAGCTGGAGATATCGTCGGTCACATAATTGGACTTCGTGAGTATCATTTTGATTAGAGATCCTGTTTAATTTTTGTCTATTCTTGACCAAACAGAGTGTGGATTCTGAGGAGGAAAGAGGGCATAAGCTGGAACTCTAAACAGTAGTTTATACAGGAGCAGAGGGAGATTAATCTTTTATGATTGCTATAATAACACATATAGAGAGATAAGTGGAAGAAAAATGGTATCCTAACAATCAGACAAAACAAGAAATTTGAGCAATTTCAAAATCTCCAAAGAGTCTTGTTCATTATAATTAACCTTTAGGAGGTCAATGTTGAAATTGATCTTAGCATCACATAAAGGAGCTGAAGGAAGAAACAAGATTATGGGATGTGATGCAGTGATTGAACATAAGATAGTGCAGACTACGCTATCTGAAGCCTGGAATGAATTGCAACTAAAGCAATACTCAATTTCTAGAGTGATTTTCTATTGTACTCTGTTCATAAGAGGTATAATTGTTATGATTTAAACATTAAAAGGTATAAAACTTTTAAAATTTTAAACATTTTCTCATTATTGTTTGGTTTTCATATTAAATTCCTTTATTGCGAATTATAGCACTTACACATGAAGTTCATAAAATTAAAATGGACTGGTCAATAATTTATCATAAATTAAATACCTATGTTACAATAACAAAAGTTGCAAATAGAACCTTGTTGAAACTTCCTAAAATTCCCCTGCAATTACTCTCTGTCCTTTTCAAAGATAACCACAACTTTACATTGATTTACATGAGTGTCTGCGTGTGTGTGAGCACCATGTAAGCATGCAACACTAAACATTGATGTATAAATCACTTGATTTAAATCTGTCTGATTAAAATGAAAGATCTCTGACAACAGCATTAGTTCAATCACTTGTAATCTGTCAATACTTGCCATGTGTAGGTAAATTTTTATAAACGTATGATGTGTGTTTTAAAAATACATTTAGTGAAGGTTAGTTCTGTATTTGCATAATTTCAATCTATATATTAAGTTCACTGATTGTATTTTTCAAATTTTCTAAATTTACGTATTAATTATTTATGGTAGTTCTCTCACTGCGAGGTTTGTGTTATTTCTCACTCTGAATGTAATTTTGTTTCTTTCTCATTTTAATTGAGAGTTTTTATTTCATTATTTTTAGCAATTTTTTACATAC
>NW_012152841.1:181067-182452 GCF_000956105.1 Propithecus coquereli | reverse complement strand
GTAATGGCCTAGGATTGTCAGAATCAACTAAAATCATAGAGACAAATATCTAAACAAACGTTTCATTTGGTAAAATAGAATTGCAATTTGAGTCATACACAACACCAAAGAGGTCTTTGGTATGTTTGGAGAACAAAGAGAAGGTTGAAAGTTGCATTAGAAGGAGAATATTACTTACTGTTTTGAAAGAAAATTCATTGGCACAAGGGAAGTTTTTGGGAGCTGGCAAACGCTGATTAGTGAGTGAAGGTAATAGGTATTAATAGCCTTAGTGAGGGCAGTTTGTTTCAGCAGCTACTTGATAAAACTAGTTTCAAGGTTATAGAACATCATTTTGTCAGATGGCTTGTGATGTAATCCCTGGGCAGGCGCTTTGTGCCCCGAGGCCATTTTTTTGTCCCCTGGTCTCTTCGCTCTACTCTATTTGGGTATGAAAAGATAACCACCTACTCTTTTTGCTTAAGTGTGCTATGGCTATAAGGGATCATTTCTGGTTCCATACAAAGTGTAGAATTCAGAGGACATAAACAGATGGAAAAACATACATGCTCATGGATCAGCAGAATCAACACTGTGAAAATGTCTATACTACCCTAAGTAATCTACAGATTCAATGCAATCCCCATTAAAATATCAACGTCATTTTTTGCAGACCTAGAAAAACTATGGTTAATTTTTTATCTTCCAAATTTTCTCAGACTTACTAGGAACATTTCTAACTTCTCCTTTCCTCCACATTTGAAAATATTTCAGGGGTACAATGCTAAACTACGTGCCTTCAAACTCCCAATATAAAATTTAGGAAATATGAAGTAAAGTAAAAATCACTATATACTATGTATATAATTACTATATGTTATACAACATTATAAGAACAAATAAATGTATAGGAAACTTCGAAGGGTGAAGAGGTTAGCTCTTATACATTCATGAATATTCAAACTTTATTGGAAACAGGTGATAAGGTTTACTAGGTATGTTTTAAGGGAAAAATACATTCCAGAAGAAAAAAGAGTGTGAATAAGGAGAGAATAAAGTATGTAGACAAAGTAAAGAAACACTGTCATGTGTATCACACACATAGTCTACATATATATGAATAAACACACATATATATACCTATACACACACATAATATACATGCATATTTGTATGCACATAATGCATATATAGCTCATGTATGCATACAAACATGAACGTAACATGTATATATGTGTGCATACAGGCATGTATGTGCATACATATATCACATACATACAATGGGAGATTTCACTAGAACAAAAACTCTGGAAGAACCTGGAACTCCCCTGCCTTAGGAAAACAATGCCTAGTATTTTAGAAAGTGCTCATTATATAATTGTTGCACTGGGAATAATGAAAATAAT
>NW_012152841.1:179581-181017 GCF_000956105.1 Propithecus coquereli | reverse complement strand
GGTTTTCTGTGCCATGAAAATTAATAAAAACTTGGTCTAGTACTGTCTTGGCGGGTTGCCTACCTTGGATATAATTCTTTGAAAGCTTTTTCAATTTCTTTATCCATTATTAAGTCTGTTTAAATTTTCCTTTTTTCATAATTAAATTTTGATAATTAATATTCTGGGGAAAACTTCAGTGCCATATTCACATAATAGTGATATACAGCATTGTACTCGGCATTTTATTTTTATGATCATGACATTCCCTCTGTCTGTGATTTTATTGCCCTTCTAATTGCTCATTTGTTTAATGTGACTGTATAGAGTTAACAGGAAAAAGTCCAGCAGCCTGCTAGAATTCTGTACGGTTTGGCTACATGTTTGGCTTTGTCCACTCAGTACAGCAGAATTTGAATGCTGATGATGGCCTGCAATGAAGAAAGTGCAGGAAGATTCTTATCTCCTTCCACAGGAAGAACTTACTTCCATTCTTCACCTCCCCAAATAAACTTTATCTGTTTGTTTGCTTATATTCCTTCTACTTCTTCCTGTGACTACAAAACCCTTTCTCAGACGATTATGATCACTGCCCTAATTTTAGATATATCAACCCATATGTTATTACTTGGCCTTTGATATTGTGTTTTCAAATAGTTGCCATTTATAACAAAAGTAGACATTCAGAACAATTGCAACCATATTGAGAGTTCTGTGTGTGTGTGCATATATGTGAGTGTGTATGTGTGTATGTGTTCAGTTTATATCATTGGCTTGATTTACTTTTTCATCTGAATTTTTGTAATTTTTCATTATATCAGAATGTTTCCAGGAAAAGAAAGGTTAAGCTCACCAGGTACACAATGTTATTGGCTGGATATCTTCCCAGATTTTTATATCTTAGTAAATTTACGTTGATCTTTCCAATCTAACAGCCTATGAAAGTACAAATTTTTTTTCAAGGATATCTGGCTAATTTTAGGTGGTCTAGTGTTACACTAGTCTCCTCTACTCTTTTATCCACTGCAGATCTTCAGAGCTTTCTGATCAACATCTTATTTCTTTATGGGACACTCAAACTTTTCTCATTCCAAAATAAAAATAATCTCATCAACATTCCTGTGGTTTACTATTCTTTTCTTACTAGTGCTGATAATCAGAGGGTAGAACAATTAGGGAGTTATATTATTCTTCACTGAACATTTTTCCCCCTTCCCTCTGTTCATTTCAGTTCTTCCTTCCTCCACCCTCATGTTACAGCTTGACAAGGTTTTTATTTTATGCATATGTTGTAAAGTGTACTGTGCCCATCCCGATATTATGCACAGAAGCAAATGCATGGAGTATCTGAGATAAGTTATGTTTGATCAATGAATAAATTGATGAATGAAATAAAATAAAATAAAATAACTTCCAGCCACATTAGAATAGGCATTGTATTCAGGCTCAAGATTAAA
>NW_012152841.1:175795-176124 GCF_000956105.1 Propithecus coquereli | reverse complement strand
TCTTTCTTTACTAAACCTTTTTTATCAAATGTCAATTTTCTCTTATAGTGTTCAGGGTTTTTTTTTTTTGCTTAGTGTTGACATGATAAATTGTTTTTTCTCCTTCAAATTACTTTCTCTATTCTGACATATATTTCTGTTGCAAAGAGCATATAAGTAAATAGGTAAACCCCCGTGCCTGTAATTCTGCTTTTCAGTTTTGAATGCAGATTTTACATTTTCATTTTTTCCAATCAGGCTACTCTAAAACCTATGTTAATCCAGCACACTGCATTACCTCATTGGCCATCAATTGTTCTTGAATGCTTCATTTTTAAGTGTCCTTTAGT
>NW_012152841.1:173451-173835 GCF_000956105.1 Propithecus coquereli | reverse complement strand
ATCAAATCAGGGTGTTTAGGTTATCCATCATCTCAAATATTTATTTTTTCTTTGTGTTGGAACATTTCAAATCTTATCATCTAGCTATTTTGAAGCACACAATAAATTATTGTTAACTAAAATTTCTCTACTGTACTATACAACACTAGAATTTATTCCTTCCACCTATAAGTATTTTGGCACCCCTTAAACACCTTCTCTTCATCCCCCCTCTCCTTTTTTCTTCTCAGGCTCTGATAACCATGATTCTATTTTCTACCTCCATGAGATCCACTTTTTTATCTCCCATATATGAATGATGATATGTATTAATAATATTTTTCTTTCTTTCTTATTTTGCTTAACAAAATGACCTCCACTTCAATCCATGCTTGTGAAAATGGC
>NW_012152841.1:172481-172940 GCF_000956105.1 Propithecus coquereli | reverse complement strand
ATACTGTGAACACAATAAACCTAAGCAAAATGGAGGAACTATTGAAATATTAAATAAAATATACTGCAAGACAAAGAGCATTACTAGAAATAAAGGGACATTTCATAATGATAACAGAGACCAGAACCTTAAAATATATGTCAGAAATTCACAGAATTAATTGAGAGGATAGAAGGTAATTTTAACACACATCTTTCATCAATTGATAGAAAAATTAAACAAATATTTAGGAAAGTCATAAATGATATAAATGAAGTTATCAAAATCTTTGATGTGATTGACATGTATAGAAAGAACACTCCATCCAACAACTACAATTTGAGATTTTTTTCAAGTACGCATAGTACATTCACAGACAGAAAACATTTTTCTATACTAAAACTGATTCCCAAATACATTTAAAAGTACCGAATCATATGAAGTTGTATTCTCTGAAAACACGTAAATAAATTTAAAATT
>NW_012152841.1:170230-170829 GCF_000956105.1 Propithecus coquereli | reverse complement strand
CATTTGTATGTCTTGTAAGAAATGTTTATTCAGGGATCCTTTGCCTATTTTTAAATCAGATTAATTATTTTTTTGCTACTGACATGTTTCCATTCCATATATTTTCTGCACATTGATTCCTTATCAGATGGATAATTTTCAAATATTTTCTCCCATTCTGTAGGTTGTTGTTCACTTTTTTATTTCCTTTGCTATGCAAAACTTTTTTAGATTCTTATAATTCCATTTGTCTATTTATGCCTTGCTTGCATCTTGCATGTGCTTTTGCCCTGACAAATGTACTGAAGCATTTCCCCAATTATCTTCTTCTAGCAGTTTCATGGTATCTCCCATTCACCATGTTTTGTTTTGTTTTGTTTTTTCTGTGTTGTGTGTCCCATGCTCTTTCTCTGCAGTTTCACAACACTGTTCTTGCAGGGGAGCCATCCACTTGTGTATAGCCGTCGGAGTTCTTCACCTCTTTCTCTGGGTGCAGAGAGCCAGGAGGTCACCTGTACTCCACCATTTTTCACCCCTTCTGGGTTCCTGTCTTTTGTCCTTCCGTTAAATTCATTGTAGTTCATGGCATTTGAAGATGTCTAAATTTTTTTTTAATTTTA
>NW_012152841.1:166303-167945 GCF_000956105.1 Propithecus coquereli | reverse complement strand
CACCCTATGAATGTTACTTCTGTATGTGCACATAAGTGTAGATCAATTAATACCAATTTAATGGTGAGTATATGTGGTACTTGTTTTTCCATTCTTTTGATACTTCACTTGGAAGAATGGGCTCCAGTTCCATCCAGGATAATACAAGAGGTGTTCATCACCCATTTTTTATAGCCAAGTAGTACTCCATGGTATACATATACCACATTTTATTAATCCACTCATGTACTGATGGACACTTTGGTTGTCTCCACAACTTTGCAATTGTGAATTGTACTGCTATAAACATTTGAGTGCAAATGTCTTTTTTTTTTCGTTGGAGAAATACCCAGTAGTGGGATTGCTGGATCAACTGGTAGTTCTACTTTTATTTCTTTACGGTATTTCCATATTATTTTCCATAGAGATGGTGATAGTTTCCAGTCTCACCAGCAGCATATGAGTGTTCCTATATCTCTGTATCCATGCCAACATTTGCTGTTTTGGGACTTTTTGGTAAAAGCCATTCTCACTGGAGTTAAGTGATATCTCATTGTGATTTTGATCTGCATTTCCCTGATGATTAGAGATGTTGATCAGTTTTTCATATGTTTGTTGGCCTTTAGTCTACCTTCGTTTGAAAAGTTTCTGTTCATGTCCTTTGCTCACTTTTTAATGGGGTTGTTTGATTTTTTTCTTGGTGATTTTTGTGAGTTCTATATAGATTCTAATTATCAGTTCTTTAATGGATGTGTAGAATGCAAATATTTCTCCCATTCTGTAAGTTGTCTGCTCTCATGATAGTTTCTTTGGCTGTGCAGAAGCTTTTTAATTTGATCAGGTCCCATTTATTTATTTTTGTTGTTCTTGTGATTGCCTTTGGTGTCTCTTGCATAAATTCTTTACCTAGGCCAATGTCTATAAGAGTTTTTCCAATATTTTCTTCTAGAATCCTTATGGTTTCATGCCTTAGTTTAAGTCTGTTTTCCATCATGAGTTGATTTTTCTGAGCACTTAGAGGTGTGGATCCTGTTTCACTCCTCTACATGTTGCTATCCAGTTTTCCCAGCACAATTTATTAAGGATTTTTTTCCCCAGTGTATGTTATTGTCAGCTTTGTCAAAGATCATATGGCTATATGAGAATAACTTTATATCCGGGCTCTCAGTTCTGTTCCATAGGTCTATGTCTCTGTTCTAATGTGAGGACCATGCTGTTTTGGTTACTATAGCCTTATAGCATAGCTTGAAGTCTGGTAAATTGATGCTTCCCAATTTATCCTTTTAGCTTAAGGTTGCTTTGGCTATACGAGGTCTTCTCTGGTTCCATACAGGGCATAGAATTATTTGTTTTTTCTAGATCTGTGAATAATGATGTTGGTATTTTAATAGGGATTGTATTGAATCTATAGATCATGTTGGGTAATATAGGCATTTTCATAATGTTGATACTATTCAATTATCAAAATTGAAGCAGCAATAAAAAAAACCTTCCTAACGATAAAAGTCCTGGACCAGATTGTTTGACAGACAAATTTTACCAGACCTACAAAGAAAAACTGGTGCTTCTCCTGAAGAAATTATTCCACCACACTGAGGAGGAAGGAATTCTCCTTGACACATTTTACAAAGCCAACATTATCTGATACCAAAGCCGGGAAAGG
>NW_012152841.1:165651-166253 GCF_000956105.1 Propithecus coquereli | reverse complement strand
CAAGATAATATGTGGCAACTTTGCAATCTAGAAAGATAGGTAAAGAGTTGTAAAGCTTACATGTACACATTGGTCTCTGAATGCATATGTATACTGTGAACGTCCACTGACAAATGAGGGACATGTGCTTATTTAGTAGATTTTTATAAGTATTCATTCTGGAAAAGATAATAGAACTTGGATTTCAAGTCTATAGAATTTATTTTGAATTTCTATTTTGCATAATGGTTTAATAAGCATATATTCATGTCAAGGTATATATATAAAAGGGGTGCTTGGGCAAAGGTAGAATGTATATAAAACACTTATTTTAAGAACAGAATAACTTATATCATCTTAGATTATTATATTAGTATTTGCATACCCAAAATGATGACATATAAATAGCTGAAAAAATTAATAAAAGTGTATGTGTTCTTAGAAATTTCTCAAACTGAATTATACTGAAACTTAAAATAATAAGCAGTCACTAGTAATAGCCTTTATATATCTAAACAGAAGAAATTAATATTCTATATATGAATATCAAGTGATATAGCATATACTAGAATATAATACTCAGAAATAAAATAGAAAGAAAACTTTCAGCTCATAGTTAAAAG
>NW_012152841.1:151532-153436 GCF_000956105.1 Propithecus coquereli | reverse complement strand
CACTACGAGCTGTCTCTCAAGTGTGGCAAAAGAGCCCGGAATAATATATTAGCAGCTCTCCCCTAGCAGGAGATTAAGCAACCACAGAAGTATATGCTCTCAGGCTTGCAGGTACCAGTTGTCCTTACCCTACCTAAAGTGGCAACAGGGGTCAAGTAACCCTTGGGAGTGACAAGACATCTCTCAAAGATTGGGGCACTTGTATACCCCATTTGGGGGTTTAGAGCCCAATACAAAGGCATTAGAATATCTTGATATTTGAAACCTCCACTCAAAGTACAAGCAACAACAGAGAGGGTAACCCCATAGCTCAACACAGTGCCTTCCATCTCAAACTATTGGAGGGCAGCAGAGTCACACACAAGAGTGATTCTCCAACTGGTGAGCTTAAGCAAGGGTTCCAAACTCACTAATCTCCTTTGGCAAGAGGTGAAGACAACAGGCCAGAGATAACTCAACAAGCTAAAACACCTCTAAGGCAATAGAGGACCAGAGTACATCTCCCCAGCACTGTCAAGGAACATTCCTTTGGGGACTTGGAGATAAGGCCATAAACCAGCCCCAGCATCCCCAGTTCTCAACAGAGTAGCCTGATGAGAAAGAGTCAGAGAAAGAACACAGGAAACATGAAATATCATAGAGAAAAATAACATCCAAAGGAAAACATTTGATCTCCAACAATAGATACCAACTTACATAATATGATTAAACTGACAGAGGAAGAATTCTGAATATGGAGTATAAGAAAACTCAATGGAATTGAAGAGAAAATAGAAATCCAACATAAAGAAGCAAAAAAGAAAATAAAATACTTAGGAATATGTTTAACTAAGGAGGTAATAGATCTCTACAGGGAGAACTATAAAACACTGAGGAAGGAAATAGCAGAGGACATAAACAAGTGGAAAACCACACCACGCTCATGAGTCGGCAGAATCAACATTGTTAAAATGTCTGTACTACCCAAAGTGATCTACAGATTCAATGTAATCCCTATTAAAATACCAACATCAATTTTTGCAGATCTAGAAAAAATAATTCTATTCTTCGTATGGAACCAGAGAAGACCCCGTATAGAAAGAGCAATCTTAAGCATAAAGAACAAATTAGGAAGCATCAATTTACCAGAATTCAAGCTATACTGCAAGGCAATAGTAACAAATACATCTTATTTATTGATGTTTATTTTGTTTTATTGTACTAATGGTTTGCAATGGATTCAAGAGGCTATCTGCATATGTGTTCATAAGAGGAATCCATCTAAAGCTTTGTTTAGCTATTATTTTTGTCAAATTTTGTTATCAGTTACATCAGCTTCACAACATCAATTGAGGAGAAATTCTAATTATTCTGGAAATGTCTATATAATAAGATAATCACGTGTTTCTTGAAAGTTTGAAAGAATCTATCTATAGTTATTCCTTATTTCTTAAAAGGTGATACTGTATAGTGGTGTAAAAATGACTTACTAAATAAAAAGTGGCTCTACGGATAACCTATACAGTGGTTTGTTACCTTTACAATCAATGAGATTTTGCCAGGAAATGGAGCAGAGTGTATGCATTCCTTTTTGCCTTGACACAGTTTTTAGCTCTTGACTATAAGTAAGAACATCCTATACATTAAGAGTTAGTATTTGTTTTCCTTACTTACTATATAGGACTTATAATGAGTTGGTACTTGGATATATCTTGCTGAATTATAGATACATGAATTTCAATATTGAAAAAAATCCGTGTTCATTAAAAATCTGTATATTACTGGTACTGTAGTAGGTTAACTTATGATATGTCATACATAATATTAAATATCTATATTTCTCTTTTTCAGGACTCTAATTGTAGTATTGAAGTGACTTTGACTTGATTTTCCAACTAATTTTAAATCCCTGGCAGAGGTATTTG
>NW_012152841.1:149861-151482 GCF_000956105.1 Propithecus coquereli | reverse complement strand
TGAGTTCCCCAGGAAAATGTTTTTTTACAGAGTAATTTATAGCTGAGGTAAAAAAAAAAAATAGCCTTGATCACAAGAACAAAGTTCAAGTTTGATGATTTTCTTAACATATCTATGTCATTGAATGTGTAAAACAAATGTGTTATATGGAATACTACTCAATATTATAAAAGAAGCAACAACATGGATAAATCTAGATGTTATTCTATGTGAAATAAAACAGGCAAATACCAGGCAAATAAGAAAGGCAGATACCACATGATCTCATTAATATGTGAAGTCTTAAAAAGTCCAATTCACAGATGTAGAGAGTAGAATGGTGGTTACCAGGGTGTGGGTGGAGGGTGGACAGGGAAAGGGGAAATGTTAGTCAAAGGGTACAAAGTTTCAATTAGGGAGAATAAGTATTAGTGAACTAATGCACAGCATAGTGACCAGACTTAACAAAAATATATTGTATGTTTCTAATTGTTAAAAGAGTAAATTGCTAAAAGAGTAAATTTTAAATGTTCTCACCACAAACTAATGATAAATATGTGAGATGATGAATATATTAGCCTGATTTAATTACCCACAATAGGAAAATCAGGAAAATGGCAGATCCATAGTGACCTCCTGGCTCTCTGCTCCCTGAAGAGGAGGTGAAGAACGCGGACAGCTACACATGAGTGGATTGCTTTCCCACAAGAACATCATTGTGAATCTAAAGAGAAGTAGTGCGGGACAAGCAGCACTGGGGAAAAAAAAAAAAAGAAGTGAATTGGAGAATCAACCGCAAAGGCTGGAGAGTTCGAGATACACAATAGGGAATAGAGCGTGGGCCGGCCGCGCTCATTGGCCAGCCAGGGCAGTGTGGTCCGACCCACAGGAGGACCACTCTTCCTCCACCGACCTCCTCATCCACTCAGCAGGGAAGCCTCTGAAGTCAGTGCAAAGTTGTGGCACAGGATGACAGGCTGTGTGGAGAAGAGACAATAGCGGGAAACATTTTGAACTCTCCAGTGCTCTGTGCTAGGTCTGCACTGGGCAGGGGAGGGACTGGTCTGAGTGGACACTTCCTGGGTCCACAGGAGGGAGTTAGGAGACAGACACCTCACCTCTGGTGGTCAGTAGGGCCAGAACAAAGGCAGTGAACGCCAAAAGGGAGGCTCTGCCCCTGGAAACAACTGAAGATCCGGCTGGCTCAGGGTGGGACAGAGAGTACAGGACTCTCTACTGGACTGATGTGAGACAGTGGGTCAGGTAAGCACTGGGGATAGCTGGTAGCTCATTGAGACAGCCTGCCAAACCCAGCACCTGCGGCCCCCTGAGCAGTCGCCTCCAGTGCTGGCTCTCTGTGGGTGGGTAGCCACCATTTGGGGGATCCACAGCCTAGAAACACTATGGCATGTTGCAGTTCTGGGCATCAACCCTTCCCCAACCCATGAGGGCAAGCCCGGGGAATGGTGCCCCGGCCTGGCAGAGCGGGCCCCACCCTTGGACAAGGGTAGTAAGGAGAGAAGCTGCTTTCAGAACATTCCTTCCCCAACACGGCCACTTGCCTTTCATGCCAGCAAGACAAACCCCACCCTTGGAGGTGTGGAGTAACAAGAAAAGCCGCTTTCTGGGCTGAGACATTCAG
>NW_012152841.1:138178-139506 GCF_000956105.1 Propithecus coquereli | reverse complement strand
CATTGACCACATTTTTGAGAAGTGAGAAATTCAGTCCTTGATATAGATGCAATAACTGTTAGAAATGTGCATCCTCTCATTTTGGAGAAGAGTGAAAGCTTCTCCACTAGCAAGAAGGATAGATGTGTGTGGTTTAGGTACAAATATAGAGTTATTTTATTATAGTAAGGAGTTCAAATGTATGTAGAGGGATCCTAATGGAAGCTGAGTAACCAAATAAACTATCTGAATTTAATCATGTCTGTTGTCAATTTATTTCCTCTCAGCTCTGAATGTACCCTTCGAAAAACAACAAGATCCCTTTAAATATTTCTCCTTTGAAGTGAGCTCACTATTAAGTTTTCGCAGTAGAGAGTTCTGGAGAGATGTTGCAGGAGGAAAAATATGAACACTCTGAAAGCTTCCTGCTGTGCTGGTAACCAGAGACACCATATGGTGTACTCACTGTGAAGGTCTCTTGCCAAGCTGGTATATAAGGTCAGTATAAATTAATGCAGATTATACAAAGATTAAGGATTTTTAATATAAGGAAATTAGAACTGTCTAAAGGTTTTGTTGTTGTTATTTTTGCTGTTGCTTGCTGGTTTGTTTCTTTTAAATATAGAAAACCTAAAACACACATTTTTTATCTGATCAAATTCCATAATACTAATTGTAGCAGTGGCCAAACTTCATTTTCTCCTATATTTGTTATATTGGGGATACAAAGTGACTAACTCTTAGTAACAGCTTTATCATATTTTGTTCATATTTTGTTGGCCACTGACACAAAATTCATATCATTAAGTCAGATAAAAATCTGAGTTTCAGAACCCTAACTCAGAGAAAGAGCCTGTACAAATTTTCAGCTTAAAGCTTTGAATGAAGAATCTTCTTTGTAATAAAATATCTCAGTCTACTCACATGGAGAATACTGACTAGAAAAAGAAAAAACAAAAAAACAACAAGGGAGACAAATGAATTTGCTTCTTATTGTGGTTGTTATACCTTTGCCTTGGGAATATTTGGGAAAACATATACTAAATAATAATGACTATAAATAAATATCAAAATAGTCCATCACTCTACAAATAAAACTAAAACATTTCTAAATTTTTAAAACTGCAAATTAGTACAACCCTTATGGAAAACAGTATGGAGATTTCTAAAAAAAACTAAAAGTAGTCCTACCATTTAATCCGGCAATCCCACCACTAGGTATCTATCAAAGGGAAAAGAAGTCATTTTATCAAAAAGACACCTGCACTCAAATGTTTATTGCAGCACAATTCACATTTGCAAAGATCTGGAATCAACCCAAGTGCCCACCAATTCATGAGGGAATTAAC
>NW_012152841.1:136524-138128 GCF_000956105.1 Propithecus coquereli | reverse complement strand
ATTTATAGAATGTTTTTAAAAAGAGAAAATACATTGTTTACAGATACATACATAGTTGTTAAAACTATGAAGAAAAATAAAGTGATAATTAACATACAGTACAGGATATTTCTTTTTTCTGGTTGGGAGAATGATGATCGTGAAAGGGAGAAATGGTTGAGAAGGGCAAATAGGATTCCCAGGAGAAACAGGCAATGTTTATGGGCAGTACTTGGTAACCAAACCAAAGACTCTCCTGTGATGTAGTCATTAGCCAACTTGTCAATGGGATTCTGAATTCTAATTCTTTTATTACTGAGACTAAAATATGCAAATAAATATAGTCATTTCATTAGGTATAAATTTTTTGAAAATCTGCTACAATTTTTTATATGGGATTTCTTTTGAAAACTGCTCTACTAAGGATATTTAAATTGATATCTGTCTACAAAAATCAATCTATTTCCAAGTGTATCTATGAACTTGAAAATTGAAAAAGGAAGCTATGATGAACTGAACACCTCCATTCTATCAAGAAAGGACGTTTTTCAAATTATGCACACAATTTCAGCCATTACTCCTCTTAGAAGTATTTCTCTATCCACATGGGTACAAGTGAGGAATGCACCTTCTTAAACAAATGTAAGTATCACTGCTACTGTCATATTAGAAACCTCAGGGTAAATGATTACCCTACGATAACATGTTAAAAATTATAATTTAGCCACGCACTTCCAAGTGACAAATGAATGGCTCTCCAAATATTGAGATGCACAATATTTGCTAGATAAATAAGCACATTCGAAAGCTATAAGCTATTGGGATAGATTTCATAAATATAAGATGATGCTATAAAATCTGTCTTACAACAAACGTACCAATTCCAAAGCAGCAACACTGGACTGTACACACAAGAGAAATATATAATAGATACATTAGGCACAAGAAGCGAGTGAAAATATCAATGGTTAGCACCAAAGCTTCCGCACTAAGTGCATGTCTTTGCTTTTTGGTTTGGCATCATTGTTTTTTGTTCTTTTTATGTAACTGTGTTGTCTGGTTCTGTAGTACTAATTAGGTCTGCTAAGTATTTGTACCCTGATTTTTTTGTTATAGCAATCAAATTCCTTTGACATTTTAATGGTATTGACCTATAACTTTGGCAAGGATATAAGATAATTTAGGTGGATGAAAAGGAGAAATTGAAGGTGGAATTAGTTGAGGTTGGGAGATTTTAGTTTAGCTATTCACAATGTTTAAAACATTAGGAATTCTATGACTTTGCCAGTGTTAGATTCATTATAACTGTTCAGTGATTAAGCACAGTGTTTAAGCTGAGCTCTCAGTGTTATGAAATGTGCCTCAGGAGCAACTCTAAACTGCAGATCTGCCAGGCTTTTCTCTCTGTGAGATTCTCAGCTCCTATAGGTCATTGCCTTTGAACAAAGCTTCTATACATAAATAGATTTAAAACCGATATTTTGATGAAAAGTACAATCACAAAAGTGTACTTTTTAAAGGTAACATTTGTGTTAGAAGTTTTATATAAGCCACTTAATCTATACTCAAATCCTGACAAAACAAACTGAAGGTGGTAAAGAAGCTGATGGACTATGTGTCTAATA
>NW_012152841.1:135220-136474 GCF_000956105.1 Propithecus coquereli | reverse complement strand
AATTCATCTTTTATTGAGCCTGTATATATTCTGTAATTTTTAAATGTTCATCTATATCCTACATAATAAAAAACAAGTCATACTAAATATGATCTTCAAATTAGGAGCTACTTGGTTTCACAATATTGGAATGCTATTTGATAATGTGTATCCATGTCTATTGAGATTTTAAACAAATTACAAGACACAATGTCTTGGTTTTCTATGTACATATATTTAACTACCTTTTTCCCTTCAAACTTCAAAATTCAGCAAATTTAAACATACATTCAGTAAACATACTCAGAAATTCATGACACTCTATCAAGTCTTCCAATCTTACCATAGAATTTACCTCTCATGAATCTTGAACCAAAAAGCAAAAATATCTCCTACAATATGGAACAAAGGATTTTCAAATGCAGCTAAACTGCCCGCCTTCTGGTTAAAACCTTTTGCAGAAGCACCAGGGTTGAAAGTACCCATGACTCTCTCCTTTATAATGAAAAGGTTGTCATTTTCCATACTTAATTTATTAGATTTTATTGAATCCTCAGATATCCCATGTTTCCTTAAAAAGAAATAAGTAAAAAGAAGACTCCTGTATACCAGACAAACTAGTTTATTCAGCTGTTTTCGTTACTGGAGTCAAAGTAACTGTGTCTTGTAACTTTTACGTTTTAAACATTATAGACAAAAAAGAGAAAATACTATTGATAATTCTTGATTAATAAAACTAGAAAACTTTTACATTAGGCTCAAAATATTAGACAATAAATAAATGCAAGATGCAGAAAACTAAAAAGAATTAAAATATTAGAATTGTAAATCAACATTACTCTTAAATTATATTACTATACCAAAAAGTCCCTTTATACTTACATATATGTGAAATATATATATGTGTGCGTATGTGATATATATATATAATCACACATTCTCACCAAATGCAGGAAAAAAAGACTATAAGCAAATACATGACATAAAATAATACATGGTAGATCTAATAGTGGTGAGATCTAATGAGAAATAGTCTGATTTTCTTTCTTATATGAGTCTATTACATTTTAAATTAATGTGAATTTATTTTTCATCAGAATAAAAACAGTTAAATATAAAATATGGATTGCAAGTTTATTTTGGTCTAAAGCAAAATATCAAATTAGCTTCTTAATATTACATCAGTTAGAAATTAGGACATCTGTAAACTAAACGTTTACAATGAATTCATTTTCAGGTTTTAATTTTGTTTTCAAAATATTAGATAATTTTTTT
>NW_012152841.1:134326-135170 GCF_000956105.1 Propithecus coquereli | reverse complement strand
ATTACTATAAAAATATCCATTACATGTACATCAAAGGCTTACTCAAAGACTGAGATGTCTGGCAAGATGTTTCTTTGGCTACTTGAAGTTGATATGAAATGGGAGGTATTCCCATGAAGCTTTGTATCAGTTCTATGACTATACCTGTATATATGAATATTATCTGAAAATGTCAACCATTATTCTTCTGATTATCTTACTCCTCCTTCCACTTTTTAATTTCTCTTCAATCTGACTTTAGAAAAATTCTCCCACAATTTGTCTTTTTCATGAGACGTAGTGTAAACTTCTTACTAAGGCAGTTACAGGGCACAGCCAATGGATGGGGAAATGACGTAGGCTTAGCCAATAATAACTTCAGTACCTTGGAACTTAAGTGATTAAAACAAAGACCAGAGGCCAAGAATTCCTTCATTATAGCATCAGCTGCAGTGTGTGGAGCAGTTTATCTGTGTGACCCTTGCTGTAGTTTCTACTGGACAAACCTCCAGAGTCCCTCTGGGAACTGCTGTTTCTGCACATCTAAATTCTCCATTTTCCTAATGATTGTAAGAGGCCCTAGTATTTTTTTGTTTTGCATGAAAGTATGCACAGGCATTCTGTTGTTTTCAGCCCATTATTTAAGTAGGTTGCCTGCTCCTTTTGCCTGGGTATATCAGATAATAAATAGCTCAATTCTTAAAGCCTTCATAGTGAAACAAGGGCTAGAAAATGGCATCAAGCCAGAAAAAAATGGAAACTTGCTTAACACATATATTAACACATACTACAAAAACATAATATTCAGGGTAATCCTGCAAAACAAGAAGAAAAATAAGAACTCCCACTGAAAAAAATGGGAAAA
>NW_012152841.1:131426-134276 GCF_000956105.1 Propithecus coquereli | reverse complement strand
GCTGCCGCCAGTGAGCAGTGGCCTCTTGCGGACTCGGCGCCGGGCTCCCAGCTCCCTCCGGGCACCTCCCTGCGTGCAGACTCGAGCCTAGTGGCACACGCCGTAGTGCTCCATGCTCTCCTTCCCCCTCCCTACACGTGGGTGCCCAGAGAGACAATTTAGCCATCACACAGAGGCATCTCCAAGGAATGGGACTTTTCCTTTTGGGGCCCCACAGCAGACTGAGGGGTACTCAGACTGCTAGTTCCCTACCCGCCAGCCCTCCCAGGTGCTACTTGCCTGGGGACTCCAGGAGAGTGGGGCAAATCCCAAGGTGGAGTGAAATTAATCCAGCTTGGGCGCCCTGTAGGTGAGTCAAGACCAGCACTCTTCCCCCTGGCAGGGTCAGGGATTGATCTCCAGGGTTCAGGGGACAGGCCTGCAGACTAGACCCCATACACCCAGGTCAGGATCGCACTGCCCGGGGGCACAGAAGAGAGATCTGTGAAAGAGCCTACTGAGGAGTGTGTGCCTTGAGGGGCAGATCAGCATGCTGGAGCAGCAACCTTCCTCCAAAAAGAGGACTGTGCACCCAGCTAAGGCTATGATCCAGGATAGGGAACCTCCCGGCCCACATCACAGCCAGGGGAGATCCATCAGCCTGAGGTCCCTCTTGCTGACAGAGGCCTAGGAGAGGACACGGAGAGGGGGAGATTGGAGGGGAGCGAAACCTGCTCCAGAGTGTGGGTCTTGGACAGCCCCACCCTTCAAGCCCAGTCTTTCAGCTGAGTGGAGCCATTTCAGCCCCTCCCAGCAGCTTTGCACAGAAACAAAAAGCAGACCTTTGACCCCTGCTAACAGCAGTTGTGGAACCTGAGGGCAGGATTAGCCAACCCAGCCCCACCCAGACTCACTCCTGGTGCTGCCCTAACTGAGGTGGAGAATAAGGACAGCTCAAGTTACCATCCTGGGTAGGGAACCTCCCAGCCCACGTCAAAACGAGGGGAGATCCATTGGCCCGAGTTTCAGCTTGCTGGTAGAGGCCTGGGAGAGGCCACGGAGAGGGGGAGAGAGGAGGGGAGCGAGACCTGCTCCAGAGTGTGGGTCTCAGACAGCCTCAAACCCAAAGCCCAGACTTTGAGCTAGGTGGAACCATTTAAGCCCCTCCCAGCAGCTTTGCACAGAAACAAAGAGTAGACCCTTGACCCTGCTAACAGCAATAGTGGAGCCTGAGGGCAGGCTTACCCAACCCAGCCCCACCCAGACTCACTCGCTCCACTGAGGTGGAGAATAAGGACACACCTGGAAATCCCAGGGCCCCATCCACCACCCAAGGCACAAGAAGGCCTCTCCAGAGGAATAAGAGCTAGCTACAGGACCCCAAAACAGCACTGGAGCTCGCTCCACCCTGCAAGTGCCAACTACTGACAGGGAGGTCATCCTGCACACCCTTTTACTGCATCTACTGATTCATCATAAAGGGTGTGGTCGAATCTTACACACAAACACCACCTACTGGCTCAGGGACTAAACAGAGTGTGTCATTATCCAAACGAAAATTTAAAGGCAAGAAGGAACAACTGATCCAGGTGGAAAGGAACCAGCGAAAGAACTCTGGAAGTATGAAGACTCAAACGGAAAGGACACCCCCAAAGACGAACAACAGCTCCCCAGCAATGGACATTAACCAAACTTTACATCAGTTAGAAATTAGGACATCTGTAAACTAAACGTTTACAATGAATTCATTTTCAGGTTTTAATTTTGTTTTCAAAATATTAGATAATTTTTTTTTGATATGGCAGTGACATTTATACTTCATTGATATAGAAAATTACTCTTGATTTTATCAGTTAAAAGATATTGCAGAAAATAGTTACCTTTGTTTCACCATGGTTTCAAGATTATTTTTATTTTCATTTGTTTTCATTTAATACATACTATTTCTTAAATCATCCTAGCTTGTATACAATTAAAACATTTACACTCACATCTAGCTGTACAAATAAATATGGAGGTGAAAATAATGGTAGCTAACTTATTGTGCTTATTAGGTTCAGATACTTTTGTGTGGGTTTTATATATCATTTTATTTTTACAACAAACTTTGAGAAAAGAATTTCTGTGCTGTTTTGAAAATTAATGAAACTGAAATGCCATGCAGATGGAAAGCAGTATAGTCATAATACCAGCTGAGAATGTCTGGCTTGATATTCACTGCCCTTACAACTTAGCTATACTATCAAATATAAGTGTGATTTCTGTAAGCAAGCTCTTTAAGTGGTTGCTGTAAATTGTCTCAATAATTGACTAAAATAGCCGATTTAAATTTAAAGTTCCTACCAATAAACTTACTTTAGACTCTCTATTAAGGACTCTTGATTTAACAATTAATAGATTAGTCCTTTTAAGGATCCCAGAGCCTAGAAAAATACTTTAGTGAAAGAGTCCAAAGTAAGTACATTTGCTACCAGAAGCACAGACAATGAAAGAAAAAATAGATCAATTGGATAGCATCAAATTTAAAATGATTATGTTTCAAAGTACCCCACCAAACAGTAAAAAAAGCAATTCATCTAATAGGAAAATAATTTTCCAAGTCCTATACCTGACACAGGACTTTTATCTAGAATATATACAACAAATCCTGCCACCCAGTAGAAACAAGTCAAATACCACAATTAAAAATTGGCAAAGGATCTGAATAAATATTACTTAAAAGGAAACATATAAATAGCCAAAAAGCATATGAAAATATGCTCAAAATTATCAGTCATCTGGGGAAATCAAATCCATATGATACCACTTCACACCCACTAAGATAGCTATAATAAAAAAAAAAATACAGAGGGGGAGGAGCCAAGATGACAG
>NW_012152841.1:126878-127467 GCF_000956105.1 Propithecus coquereli | reverse complement strand
TGATCAACACATAAGTGCACATATAAGAATAACATCTATTGGATGTTGGGCAGGGGAGAGGGTGGAGGGGGAAGGGGAGAGGAAGGAGGAGGGGATGGGTATATGCATACACAAAGAGTGCAATGCGCACTACTCGAAGGATGGACATATTTGAAACTCGGACTTGGGGGCGAAAGGGGGAAAGGGCAACATACGTAACCTAAACATCTATACCCCCATAATATGCTGAAATAAAAAGAAAAAAAATATAGATAATTACAAATGTTAGTAAGTTTATGTGGAAATGTGAACCCTCGCATACACTGTAGGTGAAAAATGTAAAATAGTGCAGTCACTTTGGAGCACAGAATGGCAGTTCATCAAAAGTTTAAATAAAGACTTGCTATAAGACTCATCAAGTCCACTTCTAGGTATGTACTGTAGAGAAATTAAAGCCTATGTCCACACATACTTATGCACAAATGTTCATAGCAGCATTATTTATACAAGTGAAAAACAAATGCCCATCAACAGAGGAATGTATGCACAAATGTGTCATGTGCATATAATAGAAGATCATTCAATCATAAAAAGGAATAAGGTCCTTATG
>NW_012152841.1:124058-125663 GCF_000956105.1 Propithecus coquereli | reverse complement strand
AATGTAAATAAGGGAGGGGTTAAATTACTAATCTTATTATTTTTTAAAAATATTTGTAACTTAAATATAAATAAAACGTTGTACTCACATCTAGATTACGCAAATAAATATAGAGATGATAATGATAGCTTATAATATTGCACATATTGCACTTAATAGATTGCACACACATTTTGGTTACTGTAAACTGTACACATTAAACGGGTAAGTTTTATGGGATGTTAATTATTTTTTGATAAAACCACAGAAAGAGAGAGAGATCTGTAGCTTGAGGCTTTAAACATGGTGAGCAAGACTCCCAGAATGGGTTATGAGCAGAGCTTGCAGGAGGTGAGTGATGTGTAGCTAGGGAATTGGAAAACTGAGGAAGGATTCAGTTGGATTTCTCCATTTGTCAACCATATTTTCTCCTTGATGATTCCATATAAAAGCAGCTTCACTCCCCAGTAGTGTGGTTATTTGAGTAACATCTTTTTCACCACCCCCACCAGGCTAGGGGCTTTAGGACTGAGTACCTTATAACCTTAATGCCCAACATGAATGCATTAGTTTTGTAAACTCGATTAGTTTTGTAAATTCAATCATATTTTATCTCCTCCTTTCATTTTTTTAAATTTACTATTTGAAATACTTATCTATTGTTATAACAATACTTCATAAGATGCCACATCAAAATTCTGTCTCTTGAAACAATCAATCATCTACCAGTTTCAGATCTGTTTGTTAGTACCAATTTGATGAAACTCGACAAACTGGACTTTGTAGTCCAAGTTCCAGGATTTGCACATTGGGTTCAGTTCTGTTTCACATGTCTCATATCATTCATGCACCTGTTGCTACCCATACTACATGTTCTGCATGTGTCATTCTGTATCCCAGGGTGACGGATAATGACTATCTGGGATGTAGTCTTCCCATGACAGGCCATTGTATTAATAGCACAGTATGGTGAACTTCTGCTCATGTTACGTGTACTGCCAACACAGTGGATAAATTAATTCACTTGGTCCAGCTCAAATAGTTAATGAACTGAGTGGTACATTCTGCCCATACTGGGTCTATACCAAAGGTATGAGTATTTAAACCTATTGCAAGTAAGGAAAGAATTGAGATCACTAAGTTAGTCTATCAAAACAACATTACCTCTTTCAACCAATTCTACTACTCTTGAAGGTTAGCCTTGAACTAAATAGAACTCAAATTAACGTTGCTCCTACCCTTATCATCCTAGCATGGACATGTTTTCACTATTGGCGGTGTCTTCTCCTCTTTTATCAAGTTTTTATGTGTTGTTAGGTTCTCAGGTGATTTAGTTTTAAACACTTTTAAACATACTGAATTTATCCTTCTGTTAATTTATAACAAAAATAGCTTGATGTGCTTTTTAAGAACTCTCACATTATAACAGCAGATCACATTTGATTCTTAAATAATAATACTTTCTGTTCTGTTTAAGACATCTTAAATAATTTTAAAGCAAGTCTATATACTTCCCATAACATAGAGTTTTTCAAATTCTTCATTTTATTTTAGTTGCATACAGAATTTTTATCACTGGTTAATTTGTATAATGGTATTCTTTAAAATGATTCTTATGTTTTACTC
>NW_012152841.1:122270-122673 GCF_000956105.1 Propithecus coquereli | reverse complement strand
ATTAAAGACTTAACTACGAGAATTGAAACCATAAAAATTCTAGAAGAAAATGTCAGAGGAACTCTTCTGAACATTGGACTAGGCAAAGAATTTATGACTAAAACCCCAAAGACAAATACGATAACAACAAAAATAAATAAATGAGATTTAATTAAATTAAAAAGTTTCTACACAGAAAAGGAAAAAATCAACAAAGTAAATATACAACCTATAGAATGGGAGAACATATACATGCAACAAAGGAATAATATCCAGAATCTACAAAGAACTCAAACAGATCAGCAAGGAAAAAAAATAACTCCATCAAAAATTGGGCAAAAGACAGCAACAAATTTTTTCAAAAGAAGATAGACAAATGGCCAAGAAACACGTGAAAAAATGTTCAACATCACTAATCATCAGA
>NW_012152841.1:119701-120311 GCF_000956105.1 Propithecus coquereli | reverse complement strand
TAAATAACAAATTTGCTATTTTCATCATCACTAAATATTTTATTACATACATGCTTTGCTACTCATGACCCGGACTGTTAAATTTAGAAAGACAGAACTAAAACTTTACATCAATTTTCATTCTATATTGGGAGAATCTACCACATATTGGATTAGCACAACAATAAAGCTTTTATCATTGAAGGTAATATATTCATGAGAAAGAAAAGTTTTTGATATTGTTTCTGGCCCTGTAATGATTTTAATCAAAAGGTGTTTGTTGTTGTTGTTGTTGTTGTTGTTTTTTAAGAGTGCAAAAGCTATGCCTCAGATGAGGGCAGCAAAGGTAAAGAATGTACAATATTTGTACCTCAAAAAAAAAAAGTTTAGAAAATGTAACCGGCAAACAAAGCAGCAAACAACAACAAATGCAATAGCAAATGTATAACTCCTCAGCTTCTTGTATTATTTTGTACTAACTTTGTTATTATTCTTTATGCAAAGAAATATGTACCTTAAGAAATATTCTTTCAATTGTTAATATGTAGTGACCTTCATCAAAAAGTAAATTTGAAGTTTTTTCAATATATTAATAGGGTCATGAAAATTAGCCATAGGGCAAATATTTTAT
>NW_012152841.1:116516-117549 GCF_000956105.1 Propithecus coquereli | reverse complement strand
CCTTGAAAACCAACACAATAGCAGCTGTAAAAACTAGCAGCCTAGCAACCACTGGGGCCAGGAGTAGGCTGCGTATGGAACAGATGGGAAACTCTTCCAAAAACCTTATCACCAGGATATTGGAAACATTTGACCAATATGGTTGCTCTATGGAAAAGTCCCTTTTTCAGGGGTTGTCTTTATTTAACCTGATTCAGAGTTGGCTAAGTGAGAAAAAACACATTCCCAGCTTGTTTGTCAAAGAAATTAGTAGTTATTATTTAACATAATAATAATATTATGCTTCAGACAACTGTGACACTAGTTAGAATAAATAAGAAGCTAGCCAAAAATCTAAAAGAAAAATCTGGGAAAAAATATAGCCCCATAGACAGTGTTGGAAAGCTCTGATGTATTTCTTGGGGACCAGAAGGTGACATCCATGTGCAAGAGTGTGTAATTACCCATTCGAGGCTTATATGGCCCTAATTTTTACATTTTGGCTGACTTTAATGCCCTATGTAAGAAGGAAGTAAAGGTTTAGGCAGAGGCATGAAGTGCCAGGATATTGAAAGCATGATTTAACACATACTCAAAGCTGCTTGGCAAAGAGTGGGAGACCTATTGATTCAAGACTTTGAAGAAAATATTTGCCCAATGATTAGCTTACTACTATTCTAACTGAACAGAGACTTAAATGGCTGCGCACAACAAAGAAGGCATCATTTACAGAATTAGTCTAGGAAATTTACCAAACAAACAGCTAAAACAGTAACACACCTTGATGATATGAAGACATATTTCGAGGTTTGTCATATTATATTATCTTTAATGCCCAACTTTTGACTATAATCGATGAGACATGCAAAGAAAGTATGGCAAATACTACACATGGGGGTAGGGGAAGACAAAAAAGACAGAAACAACAACCACCACCAAAAAATCCCTCAAAAACACACAATGCATAGAAACTGTCCCCAATGAAGCCAAAATATTGGATTTATGATATCAAACTTTGGATCAGTTACCAATATTGTCAAAGAAGTAAAGGAAA
>NW_012152841.1:115982-116466 GCF_000956105.1 Propithecus coquereli | reverse complement strand
AATTTATACACAGCAAAATGTATGTGTATAAACACATATGAGGAGGAAACTAAGATATTACCAGGTAAACAAAAACTAATAAAATATTATTGCCAGCATGCTACCCTATAAAAAATTACTAGTGGAAATTCTTCAGAGGAAACTGAATATACACCAGATGATACACATTAACTCAAGTCACATAACATAATAAACAACACCAGTAAAGAAATATGTAAATAAATATAATAGACAACATAAATGTATATTTGTTTCTAACTCTATTCCATCAGGGCAATTACACAAAACAGTAATTATAAAATTGTGTTGCCAGGATTATAATGTATATGATACATTTTGTATAGTAGTAATCGCACAAATATAGGACAAAGGCAAGCAGTTATATTGGAACAAACTTTGTATTTTATTGAAATTAAGTTAATATTAATCCAAACTAAATTTTTTTAAGTTAAAATGTTACTTGCAGTTCACACATCAAAAACTA
>NW_012152841.1:104655-104996 GCF_000956105.1 Propithecus coquereli | reverse complement strand
AATTTTACTGTCACTTCAAGATATTTAATATATATTTGGCCTCTAACAATGAATGATTTTCGAGAATTCAAGCTATTTATCAAAACATCTATTATTTTTGAAGATCTCAATCCTAGTAAAGAAAACATGCATGAAACTAAACAATAATAATATTTTTATGTAAAAGAGACAGAAGATTGACATGTACAACTGTACTTGTTACTTTTGTTTAATATATGCTACTATTTTCTTCAAATATAGAGATAGTAGTGGTTAGATGACATGTTCTTGAATATAAAAAGCACATGTTCAAATCCAGTTTCCACTATTTTCTAGCCTTTGAGCATGTATCAATTAATGTC
>NW_012152841.1:103222-104605 GCF_000956105.1 Propithecus coquereli | reverse complement strand
AAAAAAAAAAAAAATTGACTAGTGTTTACTATGGATTGGGGAAGAGGGAAATAGAGGGTAACTGTTTATGGTACAAGGAATTTGTGGAGGGTGATGAAATTTTTCAAAAATTAGTTCATTCTAGTGTCTGGATGGATCTCTTAAAATACTAAAATTAATGAACTGTACAATTTAGTAGGGTAATTTTTAAGTACATGAATTAGTTCATAGAGCTATTAATAAAGCTTTTACAAATATATATACACATATCCACATAAATTTCTATACATACATATTCACATAAATTAAATTAGTTTTGAGTCCAGTAAGTTAAAAAGTTTAAATTCAATTCCCGTCAACAAGCTTTAATAAGAGGCTTGCAGATAAGAAGTCATTTTAAATGCATAATCTTATCTTAATATTGTATATATGGCATAATAACCATGTATAGCAATCCTTTATGTATACATCATAGCTGCATGACAGAGTCAAAGAATTAAAGGGAGATTTTGTTTACTTTTAAAATATCCTGGAACCTGGCATACTGTTTTTGCTTCAGTTCTTTTGCCTACTTCTTGGCTCTTATTCTCTGCCCTATCTTTTCCCATTACACTAATGTGGCCTTTCATCACTGCTTCTTATTTGACACTAAAATCTTTTCTTCAACGAACACAGGCTTTTGTGTACGGTCTGAATAGAGTTTACTTTCTTCTGCTTTGTTTTAACTATCCATCAGAACTGACTTTGAATGTCCCAGAACTTTTAGAGAGTAAAAATTTTTTTTGTTGGGATTGACTTTATTGTTTTGTTAAGTTTCAATACAATTAAATGAGGCTGATACATTTATTTGGTAAAGAATGTTGTGATTTATTTATTTATTTTCTCTCTCAAGTGTTCTCAGGATTCTACTATGGTAGATGCACTGTGTGAGCTGGGGACAAGCTAATCCTTAAGGTCTTTGTAATATTAGCAGTGAAGTATTGTGTAGCTGAATTAGAAGTACTGACTTGCACTCTTACAGTCCACTTATGAATATGCACACTGATGAAATGGGTCCATATAAAAAATGGCATGGGCTGGTCACGGTGGCTCATGCCTGTAATCCTAGCACTCTGGGAGGCCAAGGCAGGAGAATCGTTTGAGCTCAGGAGTTCGAGACCAGCCTGAGCAAGAATGAGACCCCATCTCTACTAAAAATAGAAAGAAATTAGCTGGACAACTAAAAATATGTAGAAAAAATTAGCTGGGCATGGTGGCACATGCCTGTAGTCCCAGCTATTCGGGAGGCTGAGGCAGAAGAATTGCTCGATTCCAGGAGTTTGAGGTTACTATGAGCTAGGCTGATGCCACAGCACTGTAGCCTGGGCAACAGAGTGAGACTGTCTCAAAAAAAAAAAAAAAAAA
>NW_012152841.1:101483-103172 GCF_000956105.1 Propithecus coquereli | reverse complement strand
ACTTCATGGTATACATACACCGAATTTTGTTAATCCACTTATGAACTTATGGGGACTTGGGTTGATTCCACATCTTTGCAATTATGAATTATGTGGTCATAAACATTTGAGTGAAGGTGTCTTTTTGAAAAAATGACTTATTTTCCTTTGGGTAAATACCCAGTAGTGGGATTGCTAGATGAAATGGTAGTTCTATTTTTAGTTCATGTAGTAATCTACATACTGTTTTCCATAGATGTTGTACTAATTTTCAGTCCCACCAAAACTGTAGAAGTATTCTTTTCTCTCTGTATTCATGCCAGCATCTACTGTTTTTGGAATTTTTGATAAAAGCCATTCTCACTAGAGATAAGTGACATCTCCTTATTGTTTTGATTTGCATTTCCCTGATGATTAGTGACATTTAGCATTTTTTCATGTTTATTGGCCATTTGTCTATCTTCTTTTGAGAAGCTTCTGTTCATGTCTTTTGCCCACTTTTTAATGGGGTTGTTTTGAAATTTATAGGTCCCAAAATAGACAAACATTATTAAAAAGAAATCTAAGTTTGGATGGCTCACATTTTTCTATTTCGGAATTTACTAAAAGCTACAATAATCAAGACAGTATGGTATTGACCTAGGAATAGAAATATAGATTAATGGAATATTAATAAAAGTTTACAAATTAAGTTATATTTTGGTCAATTAATTTCTAGCAAGAGTGTGTAATGACTTTGAGAACTAACTTCCTATCACTAGGCCAAATTTCACAGGTTAAGGGCAGAGTACTCCACAACACTGCCTTCACTTCAGACACAGGCTGCAAGTTCAGGTATGTGCAGTCACCCTCACTTCTGACTAACTGGCTACAAATGTGAGGTCCAGTACCACCTCAGCTACAATAATTTGCTAGAAAGACTCAAAGAACTCAAGAAAATGCTATACTTTATTGTAGTAATATGATAAAATAGAAATATCCAGAAGGAGAGACACCTAGGATAAAGTTTGGGAGGGTCCAAAACATGAAGCCCCTGGTGTACACTGCCATGAAGTCAGGGTGCATCACCTTTCCAGCACGATGTTGTATAACAATATGCCCAACACATTGCCAATCAGTGAAGTTCTTCTAAGCTCTGATACCCTGAGTTTTCACTGGAGTTTCTTAATATAGGCCTGACTGATAGACTCATTCATTACATGATTAAACTTAATGTTCAGAACACCTACAATCCCTGGAAGTTGAGTTGATATCATATGGATCAAAGCATCAACCTTTTAGTCAATGGGCTTGTCTTTCTTGTGTGGTCAGCTCCATCTTGAATCATCTCTGCAGTATAAATTATTAAGATTCACCATCAATAACAAAGACACTCTTTTTTTTTTTAATTTCAGGGTATTATGAAGGTACAAACATTTTGGTTACATTTTATGTCTTTGCCTCACTCAAGCGAGGGTTAGAGGCATGCCCTTCCCCTCTACAATGCTCACCGTGTCCTTTAGTTGTGGGTTTACACCCCTCAAGACACTCTTGTCACACAGGAAATTCTAAAGATATAAAGGCTATCTCTCAGGATCCAGGGACAAATGCCAGCCAAACACTTCATTGCAAAGTAACAAGACAAAAATTAACTTAAAATAGTTGATAGAATTATAAATAAGAGCTAAAACTGTAGAAACCTTAGAAGAAAAGGAATCAATAAATCTTCAT
>NW_012152841.1:89190-89503 GCF_000956105.1 Propithecus coquereli | reverse complement strand
CAGCCACCTTCCACAATCCTCATCTATTAATATCTTCATACTTGGGATTATATTTCAACATATGAATTCTGGGAGTGGGGCACAAATATTCAAACCATAGCAGAAAGGAAATATTAATGTAAAATTACATGGCTATACCATATTGCCTATAAACTTCAAAGCGGGGGTGCTATTAAAAAGTAGACGTGGTTAATGGAAATTCATCTTATTTAAAATAAATGGACAAATAAGTAACAGATTTTAACTCAATTAAAGGAATATACCCCTAAAACTGACTATGAGAGGAAGCGAATTAGAGACTTACCGGGAGATA
>NW_012152841.1:86241-87451 GCF_000956105.1 Propithecus coquereli | reverse complement strand
CATGCTGTTTTGTTCTCTATAACCCGTAGTATAGCTTGAAGTTTGGTAAAGCAATGCCTTCTGATTTGTTTTATTTTATTATTTTTTTTATTTCAGAATATTATGGGGTTACAAATGTTTAGGTTACATATATTGCCTTTACTCCACCTGAGTCAGAGCTACAAGCATGTCCATCTCCCAGACAGTGCACACTGCACCCATTTGATGTGAATAAATCCATCTCCCCTCTCCCTGCCACTTGTCTGACACCCACCACCTTCAACGTGCCCAATTTCATCTGATCTCGGAAGCTAAGCAGGGTCGGACCTGGTTGGTACTTGGATAGGAGACCAATTTGTTCTTATTACGTAAGGGTGCATTAGCTATTTGTAGTCTTTTCTGGTTCCATATGAAGTGTAGAGCTATGTTTTCTAGATCTGCAAAAAAAAAAAAAATGATGTTATTTTAATGGGGATTGCATTGAATCTGTAAATCACTTTGAGTAGTATAGACATTTTAACAATGTTGATTCTGCCAATCCATGAACATGATATGTTTTCCATCTGTTTACATCCTCTGCAATTTCTTTGCTCTGTGTTTTTCTATATACAGAGAGAAAGCATTTGACAAAAATTTGGCACCCTTTTATGATAGAAATGCTTAATGAAATAGGCATAGATGGGACATACGTCAAAATTACAAAAGCCATATGCAACTAACCCACAGCCAGCATCATACTGAACAAGGAAAAATTTAAAGTATTGTTGCTTAGAACCGGAACCAGACAAGATTACCCTCTATCACCACTTCTATTCAACATAATGCTGGTAGTCCTATCCAGAGCAATTAGACAAGAGAAAGAATTCAAGGATATTCAAGGGGGCAAAGAGGAGGTCAAACTATCACTCTTTGGTAATGATATGATATTATACATAGAAAACCCCAAAGATTTAAACAAGAGACTCCTGGAATTGATAAATAAATTCATCAAAGTCTCAGATTACAAAGTCAATGTACACAAATCAGTAGTTTTCATATATGCCAACAAAAATCAAGCTGAGAATCAAATCAAGGATGCAACATCTTTCATAATAGCAACAAAGAAAATAAAATACTTAGGATTATATTTAACTAAGGAGGTGAAAGACCTCTATAGGGAGAACTAAGACCTTTGCATTCTTAATTGACATTTTTTCTGAGAAAGGATTTGCACTGCTACCAATGTAAGTGG
>NW_012152841.1:79802-81840 GCF_000956105.1 Propithecus coquereli | reverse complement strand
AAAAAATACTCAAGTTTCTCACTGAATACTCATGGTTCTTTCCAACTTACATATGTAAAGATTCAGTAATGTTTAATATCCTTTCTTCAATCTCTAATTCGATTGGCTGTGTCATTTATAAAATTGTAATTATTTATCAGTTTTAGAGACTTCAGTTCTTCTTCTTCTTTTACTTCTTTTTAAGCTCAACGATCCCTGTCAATTTCCACATTTGCTTTCCAATTCAGATCACCTGTCGCTAAGAGGGCATAAGACTCAAGCATGCTGGTTATCCCCTGTAGTTTTATACAAAATTGCTTTGTGTTACTACAACTAGGAATGTGAATGTAAGCTCTGTCATTTTGGTAAGGTAAACATTGAAAGATAAGATTAGAGTGCTTCAGGAGATTTTTGTCTTGTAACTTTAGTCATTGTCAAGATGAACTCTCACAGTGTGTTGCCTCGAGAAAATAAATATTCTATCTTAGAAAATAGATACTTCACTGTATGCAATGAAAGGGAGGCCCACCATGGGTAAGGAGTGAGCCATGCAGATTTTCAAGGTATATAAGTCAATAGAATATGTTTTCTACCCACTTTGAGTTCTGGAAAATTTCCAGGGACAGCTGAATTGAATGAAATTCTGAACAAAGTTCTGAGGATAGCTTGTATAGGAAGAGAATCGGCCTAGCTCTACTCCAGGGATGATGCGGTGGGGAAAACACAGAATTGTGGCCAGGGTTCTACAGACATTTCCGATTGTGAGGGTTATGTATGCCTTGGAACAGGTAACCGGCATACATATTTATATCTTGCAAATGCTAAACTTCTATCTACAGAAAAGGAATAGTATTTTAAAGTTTTCTGGATATAGCATATGCTACTTTTGAATCCCACAAGGAAGTCGAGGAACACATGTAAAAGGCCTGTTGGTGAATATAGTAAAATGAAGTGTGATGTGCATTATGAACATAAAAATGTACTTACACGAATGCAGAAAAGAAAGTGACTTCCTAAACTCAAAACAATCTAAAAAGGCTTCATGAAAGCTTTACAAATCATAAAGCTTTTCTTTCACTAAGGACACAAAGGGTTTGTGAAGGAATAAGAATATTTACCCCATTAAAAATTAGCTGGATTTGATATCCTTTATTGTCTATATTTGGCATTATGTCTACAGAAACAATAAATAGTTCTATTATTTCTTGCATAAGTGTTGTATTACTGTCATAGCAAATTCCCACAAACTTTATTACTTCAAACAACACAAATTTATTATCTTACAGTGATGTGGGTCAGAAGTCCAACACAGGTCTCAACTGGGCTCAAATGAAAGTGGTAGCAGGGCTGTTTCTTTTCTGGAAACTCTAGTGGAGTATATATTTCCTACTCCTTTTGGTTTCTGGAGGCTATGTTTCCTTTACTTGTAAACTTGTCTTTCATCTTCAAAGTCAGCAATATTGCATATTTATAATGCTTATTCCATAGTCATATGTCTCTCTTACAGACCCTAGCAGAGAATAATTTGCTGTCTTTATAACTTCTTGTTCTGTGTCTAGCCAGATTATCCAGCATAATCTCTCCCCTGCAAGATCCATAATCTAAATCGTATTTTCAATGTCTCTTTTGCCACATAAGGAAACATATTAACAGGTTCCAGGGATTAAAGAGTTGACATCTTGGAGAAAGGAGGGTTAATTATTCTACCCACTCCACCTCTCAATATTATCCACAGGCACTTAGTTCTAAATATTGAAATTTGGTGATGTGTCTTAAGCGCATGCTTACATTTGTTCATCTTGAATTATATAAAATGTTTTCATTGATGTCTTTCTCTATCTTCATTACCATCATTGTAATTTAAAATATATAAAATTTAGAATAAAACATAGAAAGAATACCTCATGAAATTTTTATAACTAAATTATGATTCTAGTTACAATATTGAATATCACCAGAAGTTATTACTCCCATAGTAAAAACTATAAGTTGAGTAAGCTACAAATATCAATATATTAAATCCATTAGAGCAGCGGTCCCCAACATTTTTGGCACCAGG
>NW_012152841.1:78933-79752 GCF_000956105.1 Propithecus coquereli | reverse complement strand
AAAATTAAATACAATTGTTCTTATGACATACACACAATTATGATTCTTATTTTGATCACTAGATAACGTGTATAATCTAGTCATATTTTTATGGATTCATAATGTGCTACAATACAAAGAATCGCCTATATTGTTAAAAACTTAGCTTAGTAGTTTCCAATATCACTTTTAGATGAAATTAGTCCTCTTTTAAAGTTTTATTTTGTTTTTAATTGACAAAAAATAATTGTATATATATATTGGGTACAGTATAGACTATCAATACATTAATACATTACGTAACGTTCAAATGAGGTTTGTTAACATATCAATGGCCTCAAAAACTTATTTCTTTGTGGTGATAACATTCAAAATCCTGTCTTACAGCTATTTTGAAATATGCAATATACTTTTGTTAACTGTAGTCATCCTATTGAGCAATGGAACATTCTCACTCCTTCTATCTAACTGTAACTTTGTACTCATTGGCCAGCATCAGTCCATTCCACTATTCACCCCCTACCCCAGCCCCTGGTAAACCATTATTCAACTCTCTACTTCCATAAGATCAAGTTTTTTAGATTTGACAAATGAGTGAGATCACATGGTATTTGTCCTTTGGTTCTTGGTTTATTTCAACATATCATCCTCTAGGTTCATCAATGTTGTCACAAGTGACAGGATTTCATTCTTTTCTACGACTCAGTACTATTCCATTGTGTATATATATACACACTACCTTTTTTCTTTATCCATTTATCCCTTGATGGACACTTAGGGTGATGCTGCAACAAATATGAGAGCACAGCTATCTTTGAAGATACCGAATTCATTTCCTTT
>NW_012152841.1:75859-77523 GCF_000956105.1 Propithecus coquereli | reverse complement strand
AAAATTTTACCTGCATATTTAAATCCCCTGGCTAGTCTTACTCATTAATACTTTCTTAATCATCATATCAATTATGTAAAATTAAATGTAAGAACATATTTTAGTTATATAAGATTAAATTAAATGTACATTAACTGTAAAAATAATCTTTATAATAGTTATCTATGATTTTATCAAATCAATATTTACATATTTATGACAACTTACATTTACACATTCTAAATTTTTTTTTTATTCCTAGTATAAATGGAGTGATATTCGAAATATATTAGATTATACCTATCATTGACATTCAAGTATTTTGGTTAGATCTTGTATTTAGCTACTCCAGTGAATACTTATTTTACAATTGTCAGTTATTATTTCATAGATTATATCCTTATAAAATTTACATAATACAAACCACTTCCTCCATAACCGTTATTATCCTCCATAACATTATTATCAATTTTTTATGTTGTGTTGTATTGAGCACAGAGTTTAGTACATTTCAAGATAATCTTGGCTTCTAAACTTGTGACTCCTAATTTTTATTTTCTTTTATGTTTCAGACCTCTGCTGGTCCTCCTTTTGTTTCCTTTACTTGTTTTCTTCATCAACAATGGTTTAGTTTTTTAATCATTACATTTTGCCAGGGTCAATGAAATAGTTTCCTAAGTGATTGCTTTTCATCCAACTCTGCTCAGAAGAGTTTTCTGTATGCACTATGATTTTCTGAAATGTCAAATTTAAGGAATCTAGCCTCTTATACTTCTTATACTTTCTCTTTTTCCTCTCACTTTTCACTCTTTTCCTTTCAGTATTACTAAACTTCTTGTCTTCCACATAAACCAGATTTTCTAGTGTATCCCGTGACTTGGCTTGCATTTCCTCTTCTTCGTAAGATATGTCACATTTTCTATAGTGAACATGATGAATTCACGCTTCTCTTTCAAGATTAAGGTTAGTGAATCCTGATATCTTTCCTTGGGGTATTTACAAAATAATGTTAATATATTATGGAACATTCAAATTAAATGCATTCACAGTTTCAACAGAAAAATATAGGCTAGGGACATTGTTAATTGGGGCACACTATATGAGGTTAGAACCTCTATCTAGAAGGGTGAAAAAAAACGTTAGGCAAGACAGGCATGGTACCTCACACCTGTAATCCTAGCACTCTGGGAGGCTGAAGCAGGAGGATCACTTGAGGTCAAGGGTTCGAGACCAGCCTAAGCAAGAGCGAGACCATGTCTCTACAAAAAATAGAAAAAATTAGCTGGGCATGGTGGCATACACCACACCCATAGTCCCAGCTACTCAGGAGGCAAGGCAAGAAGATCGTTTGAGCCCAGGAGTCTGAGGTTGCTGTGAGGTAGGCTGATGCCAGAGCACTCTAGCCCAGGCGACAGTGCAAGACTCTGTTTCACAGAAAGTATGACAGACATTACCAGAAGTTGGAAGGAGGGGTAAATGGGGAATTATTGTTTAATAGTTACAGAGTTTCTGTATGGGGTGATGAAAATGTTTTGGAAATAGATAGTGGTAATTGTTGTACAACAACATGAACATAATTAACACTACTGAATTGTACACTTAAAAATGGTTAAAATGGAAAATCTTGCTATGCATATTCTACCACAATTTTTAAAAATTAATGTAATATACCAAAACCATTGAAT
>NW_012152841.1:65863-72406 GCF_000956105.1 Propithecus coquereli | reverse complement strand
GATGTTGGGAATGAAAGCAGGCTTTTTGGTGCTTTTGTGGCAATTTCAGGATATTCTGCCTTGACTTTAATCCAGAGCATAAAGAGATTTGAAGTTGTCTCAAACATGATTTTAAGGCCACAGTCATTTGCAATCTCAAGCAGGTGATCCTCTTCGACAAAGTCAATTCACATGGCTTATTCACAAATGGTCGCAGATCCATTCCTTCCCTGTTCAGGGGTCTTTTGTGGTTGGGAAGTGATGCTCAAACTCGTTTGAAAGCTAAGACAGGTGATCATGCACCAGCTGGGAGAAAGAAGGTCCTTGCTTAGTCTCTTTGAAAATCTCTGCTAATGTTTGAAACATGTCAAAAATCCCAATGTTCACTTGTTTGCCCCCATAATTTCGGTTTGGCTTTAATGCAGCCACTTTATCTGCCAATTTGAACACAGTTGTCATTCTCTCCTGAAGTGAAAGATTGAGTTAATTGAGCAGGTGGAATATGTCACATAAGTAAGTTTTGTGACCCATTCTGTGTCTCTGAAATGTGCTGCCCATGGTGACTGTTTTTCTAAAAGAAATTTCTGGAGCTTCTCTTGCAACTCACAAACTTTGGCCAGTGAGTCTACCTTAAGGAAGCCATCTCACTTCCATGTGCAAGAGAAGACATGCGTGCTCTGTGTCCATCTCCTCACAGAGGTGCGCTAACAGATGTGAGTTAAAGGCATGTACTGTAGTGTGTTTGATAATTTTAATTACATCCTGCAAAATGTTGTTTAGTTAAGGTGACATTTTTCAGCTAGCCAGCATTGCTCTATGGATGACACAGTGCTTAGAATTACATGCAGAAATGACATTCTTGACCTGAGTAGTGAAACCAGAAAGCAGTCCAGTCCTGGCAGTTGCTCCATCCTTGCATATACTCACACAAAATGACCAATTCAGTTTTCCCAATATGTAATCATTCGAAGAATTGAATGGCTCTGCAGCTGTGGTGTTGGTTGGCAACCAAAGTGCATATAGCATATCCACATGCACATCCTCCTGAAAAATATATTGCACAAAAATAAGCTTTGTTGCCTCGTTGCCAACATTGGTAAACTCATCAACCTGGATTGCATACCACGGTGACTCATTAATCCTCTCTAGCAATTGTGCCTCAATATCCTCTGCTATTTGATCAATTTTTCTAGTTATGGTGCCAGCTGAAAAAGGAATATGTGCCACCTTTTGAACTAGTCTCTCCTAAATGTTCACATCAAATGCCCTTAGCAGCAGGCAGAATAAATTTTTTACCAATACTAAAGGGCTTCTTGGCTTTAGCAATATGGTTAGCCAGTAAGAATGATGCTCTCAGTGAAGACATATTTGATGAAATGGTGGCCTTCAATAATTGCTTCTGTTCTTCATTTTCGTATTTTTTTTCTTTTGAAAAACTACAAAGGGTTATCTTTTAATACAGGGTGATTGATCTCCATCTGGTGAAGCAGTTTGAAGGTTTCATGGTTTTGTTTGATAGCCAGTTGCCTCATGTTATATAAAGTTGGCTTGGAGAATGTGAATCACCTGTTGCAACAAACCCGTAATTTAGGTAGGACTCTTGGTATTTTCTTTTAAATGCAGCTTTCATTTTGTTGGCAGTCTTAGAGTCTTCTGCTATCTTTTTATTCGGTCTTTCCCCATTTTCAAAAAAGCTCTCCAGTGATGTTTGTTTTTTATTTTTGTTAGAATTAGCCTGTGGGCTTACCAATACTGTGACTGAGACAAGTGCTCAGTGCAGGAAAGAGTGGAGGATGGGAGTGGCAAATAAAATAATGAGCAGGCAATGTGCAGACTAAAATAAGAGTTGGATTCTGACCTAAAGCCTACCACCAGATGCAGCTTTACAATTGAAGTAAGACGCTCACTTGCCACTGTAAAGTCTGCCACTAGATGCAGCTTAAATGTCACTTGTCACTCACTGATAGGGTTGTTTTTTTTTTTTTTTTTTGAGACAGAGTCTCACTCTGTTGCCGGGGCTAGAGTGCCGTGGCATCAGCCTAGCTCACAGCAACCTCAAACTCCTGGGTTCAAGTGATCCTTCTGCCTCAGTCTCTTGAGTAGCTGGGACTACAGGCATGTGCCACCATGCCCGGCTAATTTTTTCTATATATTTTTAGTTGTCTGATTAATTTCTTTCTATTTTTAGTAGAGATGGGGTCTCACTCTTGCTCAGGCTAGTCTCGAACTCCTGAGCTCAAACAATCCGCCCGCCTCAGCCTCCGAGAGTGCTAGGATTACAGGTGTGAGCCACCGCACCCGGCCACTGATAGGGTTTTGATATGAATCTTCAAGCAATTGATTTATTATGGTCTCTGTGCAGTCAAACCTCTCTGCTAATGATAATCTGCATTTGCGGCCACTCCCCAGTGATAACGTCACCACCTCAGCTCCACCTCAGACCATCAGGCATTAGACTCTCATAAGGAGCTCAACCTAGATCCCTCACATGTGCAGTTTACAGTAGGGTTCATGCTCCTATGAGAATCTAATGCAGCCTGATCTGACAGGAGGTGGAAATTAGGCAGTGATGTGAGCAATAGGAAGCAGCTTTAATACACATGAAGCTTTGATTGCTCACCTGCTGTGTGGCCCAGTTCCTAACTGGTCCACGGCCTGAGAGTTGGGGATAGCAACGTTAGAGATCTAAAAATGAAAAGAAGCTTAACTAAATTCCAACATAGAGTGAGTTTCAAGAAAGAAGAGCTCTTTCTCTAATACCCTACCTAATGCTGTAGATAGTAGACATATGAATTCTCTATGGAAGGAGTTACAAATTAGCCAAATTTTAATTGCCTTGGTGGGCTAGTTTGAAGGATTAGAATTCCAAAGAACCCCAGTCACAAAGTCCACTTCAGTGCAAAACCTAAAATTATGGTTCAATACTATGTGCTCTCCTGACCTATAGTAAAATTGTAAAATTGGGAGGGGCCTGAATTGCCTATCTGCAAGTTCCCTCCTCAACTTTGCTCATACAGATAAGGTCTCCTAGCCAACAAAACAATTTCAGAAACTCTGAGCTAGTGTGTGACAACAGTAAGCCAATAGCTCAATAGCTGAAGGAAAAATGGAATGACTGAATGACATCCTCCCGTATATGGTTCAAGAATCCCTCCTAGAGTTAGTAGCAACCAGCTGAAGTCTTGAGACTGAGCAGAAGATCTGTGAGACCTCTCAAGTTGAATGAAGGCCTTTGAGAAATGTATCACGGTGGCCCTCAGAAGACTGGAGGCAGAGCAGGACAGCTGAGGTGACCTTCTGCAAGGCCCACAGGCCTGTCCCTGAGTGTATAGCTGCAATGAAAGTAAGCCCACTGGCACTGGTGGGTAGGAGAGCAAGGAGAAATGTCCCTGAAGTGCACAGGGCTCTCATCAACAGCAAGACGATGACGTAATCACTGAGAGAAATCACCCTAAGTATCTAGAGTCTTACACAAGGCAAAACAATGAAAAGATAGAAAGAACTTCCAGAAGTAAAGAAGACAGGGAAAGAACTGAGGACCAAAGTGACCTCAGCAGCAAACTAAAGGCCTGTGGTGGGCTACAAAGCAAAGAGAGGTCTCCGATAGCTAAGAAATCTGATATATGGGTTGAAAAACCCTGATTCTTCTCTCAAAACATTTAAGCCATGGTCAACTAAACCTAATTGATGTTGCAATAGTTCCCACGTATTAGTTTTCTATCACTAACACTTTGTCACAATTTAGCAATTTAAAGCAACACAGATTTATTATCTGTAAGTATCAGCGTCAGGCGAGGGCCCCCTTCCTCATAGACAGCATATTCTTGCTGAGTCTTCTTTCCTCAAAATGTGGAAAGGATGAGGGATCTTTTCTGGATCACTTTTATAAGGGCACTAATCTCACTCACAAGGGCTTTGTCCTCATTACCTAATCACCTCCTAATATTGTCACCTTGGGGATTAGGATTTCAACATGGGAATTTGGGAAGTGCATATACACATTCAGACCATAGCAGTACAGATTAGCTGAGTCCTCTGCTAAGGGTCTCACAAGGCTTCATTCAAGCTGTTGGCCAGGGCTGAACTCTCACCTGAGGCTTGAGGCCCTCTTTCCAGCTCACGGGGTTTGGGCAGGACTCGGTTCCTGAGGTTGTAAGACTGCACCCTGCGTTGGCTTACTCTGTACTCCACCACATGGCAGGTTACTTGTTCAGTGTGATCAGGAGAACCACTCTCTTTTTGAATCTCTGACCCTATGACTCTCTGACTCTCATCTGAATAAATCAGACCCATTCCGGATAATCTTGCTTTTGATTATCTCAAGATGAATTGTTTTGTGACCTTAATTACATCTACAAAAATCCTTCACTTTTGTCATGTACCATAAGCTAATCATGAGACACTCCATCATATTCACAGTCCCACGCACACTCAAGGGGAGGAAATGTACAGGCACGTGCACCTGTGGGATGAGTCTTGGTGACTGAGAATTCTGTCTACTAAATCCCATAATAATCTCTTGTGTACATAATATCGACTATTTCCCTCACTCTCAGCAGCAGCCTCTTTTCTGGAGATTAAATTTATTTACATTAGGCTCCCCTCTTGTTTTATACAAAATGTCTAGAATGTAAAAACAAAGCAAAGCAAGGAAACAAAACAAAACAATGCAACCCATAGTCAATGGACCAAAAAAAAAAAAAAAAAGATCGATAAAAGACACAACCTAGATGTTGTGATTATCAGATAATGACTTAAAAGTAACATTGATAAACATAAAAAAGCACTACTGGGAAAAAGCCAGTGATGTACATGAAAAAATGTGGCATTTCAGAAGAGAAATAGAACAAAAATATAACAACAGAACATGGTCTCTTCTGCTTGGCCGTGTGAATCTAATTTTTAAATAAGTGCTTAGAGTGATCTCAGCCTAGGTAGGTACTAATTCCTCTTCCTCACTTCTACTTTCTCCATCCTCACTTCTTTTTAAAGAGTTATAGTATTGTAAAATAAGGCTTAAATTACACATTTTCTGTACCAAAGAACTGTTTTATGTAAAATCTAGTTATCAATGAAACACATTCTTAAAAATATTATCATCTATCCAGAAGTCACTCTTCTATTTTCCATCTCAAATTATATTCCCCTTTATCTTCCTTTTGTTCATCCAAGCTCACTAGACAGGGTTATAAAACGGGTCTTACATAACAGCAACTATCGCACTAGCAACAATTTTATATGTCATAACATTGAGGATGAAATCCATTTCCATATTCAGAGAGATTTCCTAAGTACTCTGCTCCCATAGAAAAATAAGTCTTAAAAAAATGAGTTTCCTCATTTTAATTTTGTAAATACGCCTAGATAAAAGTTACATAATCCCCCCTTTCATATGTCTCACCCAACCCAGACTTTTGTGTATTTGGGTTACTTTTATAATTGATATAATTATGTCATGTTATACTATAAGGTCTTCTACTAACTTCCTAAAAACTTTTTAAGTGGAAGTTTCCAACTCAAAGACTTTCAAGTATCTTACTTTCCAAAGTTCCAGTGAGTCACAAAATACATTAAACTATTTCACCATGAGCCCACATCCACAAAATTTACAGAGCATAAATAAAAGTCAGAACTAAATATAACCATTTCTGCCATTTACACTCTAAATATAAAGTTCTTACACATGACTATTCCCAAGTGTAATCGACAATTCAGAAACCCAGAACTAACTGCAAACTTTGTCAATATTCCTATTGCCAACTGAGTTTTCATATTCTCTGAAGAAGGAATGCAGACAAAAAAAAGAGAAAAAAGAAAAACAGAATAAAACTTGTCTTCATTCACTGAGTTGTGAGTAAAACTCATAATAATTTTCAAAGACTAATATCTGTGATGTCATCTAGAGGAAAAATTCTGTTAATTATGAGATTAATTTTGCTGCCATATAAATGTCTCCATTATAATCATCATAATAACAAATCTATGATATCCATCGTCTTACAGTGTTTTTGCTTCCCATGCTCTGCTCTCTGTGAAAAGCAGTAAGTTATCTGTCATGGTAATAAGAACCTATTAATAAAGTATTTATCTAAAGAGTTTACTCATATTATATCATGACAACTGTGTTAAAATGTGAAATAACGTGTCAGATGAAAAAGACGAGGCGGAAATGTTAAGCAACTTTCCCAAAATCAAAGAGATAATGTGATTGTAGCCCAGATCTAGAGTGGCTCTAAAGGTTGCCCTTCCCACCATGCGATCTATTGCCTCCCACCACAGCCCTCCTTTTTTTTGGCTAAATGACATGAAAATGTTCAATTCTGACTCATCTATGGAGAGATGTGAAATGAGACACTAAAACTTTTTTCTAGCCCAAAGAGAGTTCTTTATTTAGAGTATTGATTATTTCATTTGACAAATATTTATGAAGTAACTACTATCTTCCAGGTACTGTTCTAGGTGTTGGAAACACATCAGTGAACAAATCAAACAAACAGATCCCTATCCTTCATAATAATTTAGAAGAGAGATTGACAAATGAACAAAAATAATAATGAATAATAT
>NW_012152841.1:63102-64730 GCF_000956105.1 Propithecus coquereli | reverse complement strand
GTTGTTTAGCATAATCATAAACAATGGGGACTAGACTAGTTGTTAATCTGGGAATAAATAATCAGACAAATCTGTGAATAATGGGTGAATTCTGCTAAACTCAATCTGAACGAGGGTCCAATTTTGGCAGTTGAAATCACCCTAATGCAAAACGAAGACAAGCTTATCTTGATTCTAGAATAGTAATGCTGTTTGCAGTGTAGTGTTTCCTGTTCATTTGAAAGCGACAAGGAGTGCTCAGGAATTCAAAGCAAACCTTGGCTGAAAGTGATGGCAATGGGACTTGCCAAACATCCAGGAGCCCTATTATAGACTTTAATTGAACACATATATTCAAAACAATTGGATATAAAGTGTTTTTTTTCTTGGCTATGAAAGATTCAAAGATATGTTACTTTTGTTCTTAATTATAAAAATTCTAATATGGAAAGAATGACCATACTTGTCCAATCAAAACAATAATAAAGAGTAAAATAAAGTGATCTTCTGTCTCTGTTTCTGTCTCTCTCTAACTCTCTCTAACACTCTCTCTCTCTCTCTCTCTCACGTGTGTGTGACACGGAGAAAGGGAGACAGAGAGACAGAGAGAGAGACAGGGAGAGAGACCATTACAAATCAATATCTTCAATATTTGTTACTGAGGGTGTGAATATAAGATGTTTTAGAAATTCTAGAAGAAATTGCCAGCGGTTTTATTTAATCATACAGAAGGAAAACCATGTACCTGGAAACTAATATGCATGCTGTCTATATATCACAGCTCTGAAGAGATCTAGAAGTCTGTATATCTTCAAATCCACAACTAATGACATCAAACAGAACATTCTGGATTTCACTTTCCTAAATAAACTGGAGGCTTCAACATTAGACTTAGCCAGGACTCCTTCTGAAAAGGGAGAACTAATCCATCTTCCAGACATACATGGAATATTTACTATATTAGTGTCCCTTCTTCAAGAAGCTACTGTGAAAAAAAACCTGCCATTGAAATATGGATTTATAGTATCTGTTTTGAATAAATGAAAAAGTGGAGAGTAGTAACATTTTCACATTGATAAGTATTATACTGTAATTTATTACACTTTAATCCAAAAAGCATTGCATAGTTTTCCAATAATCAGTTGGAAAAAAAAATAATTACATATTTTTTTTAGAATTTTCAATGTTAAACAATTAGATAAAATGAATGTTTGCCAAATGCTTTCCATTAATTTTAGTCCATACATTTCACAACTTAATTTCAAGCTTTCAAATCAGTTTCAAAATATGAGATATTATCTCAAATTTTTTCAAAGTTGCGCTAATCTTTTGTGAATTTGTAAAAAGAATAAAATTTATAAGAAAGAATGATATTTATAGATAACCATTTATGGAATTAGAACCTGGAATAACTTTTTGGTAGATTTTCTAACTGTGAGAATATGTATGCCCCCAATTCAATGAGTAATTGAACTCTTAAAAACTTATCCTGCAAATAAACTTTCACAAATATGCACTTTATATGTTCTAGCATAATTGTGGCATTTGCTTTTAGGAATATGACAAAAATGTATGTACCTACATGATGCTGCTTAAGTACATTGTTGTAGTATATCCAAAAAATCCCCCAAAGTCGATGTTAAAAATAG
>NW_012152841.1:62316-62620 GCF_000956105.1 Propithecus coquereli | reverse complement strand
GGTGTATAATCACTTAGAAGAGACCAAAAGTGGATGATGGAAGACTTACTTAGGGATTATTTTTATAATTTAATTAAGTGATAATGATAGCTTGGATATGGGAAGTGGTGGTAAGAATGAGTGAAGTTAATACAAATTGATAAGGGGTGTGTGTGTTTGTGTGTACACTCATACCTGCATGTGTGAATGTGTGTATCAAAATAAGACAGAAAAAGTGATCCATTAGACACGGAAGGTGACAGAAAAAGAAAATTAAAATTTAATTACTGGGAGTAAGGTTTGTTTAACTGAATATTTAGCAGTG
>NW_012152841.1:58279-59546 GCF_000956105.1 Propithecus coquereli | reverse complement strand
TTGGTACAAAAGTAATTTGCAGTTTTAGCATTGTTGACATTTGCCATTTGATACTGGAATACATTCTTAAATAAACGTGGTTATGTTATACATCATTTTAATGTATATTTATTGCTTTATGTTTTTTGCTAATGACTTATTTCTTGCTGTTTATTATGTACTTATTTTAGACTATGGAAATGATGTTAGACAAAAAGCAAATTCGAGAGATTTTCTTATTCAACTTCAAAATGGGTCATAAAGCAGTGGAGACAACTGGCAACATCAACAACGCATTTGGCCCAGGAACTGCTAATGAACATATACTGCAGTGGAAGAATTTTTGTAAAGGAGAGGAGAGCCTTGACGATGAGGAGCACAGTGGCCGGCTATCGGAAGTTGACAAGGACCAATTGAGAGCCATCATAGAAGCTGATTCTCTTACAACTACAGGAGAAGTTGCCGAAGAACTCAACGTCAACCATTCTACAGTCATTTGGCATTTGAAGCAAATTGGAAAGGTGAAAAAGCTTGATAAGTGGGGGCCTCATGATCCGACCAAAAATCAAAAAAATTGTCATTTTTAAGTGTCATCTTCTCTTTTTGTGTGCAACAACAAACCATTTCTCAATCAGTTTGTAGTGTGCAATGAAAAGTGGATTTTCTGTGACAACCAGGTTAGTGGTTGGACCATAAGAAGCTCCAAGCTACTTCCCAAAGTCAAACTGCACCAAAAAAAGGTCATGGTCACTGTTTCATGGTCTGCTGCCGATCTAATCCACTACAGCTTTTTGAATCTTGGCAAAACCATTACATCTGAGAAGTAAGCTCAGCAAATTCTTGAGATGCATCCAAACTGCAATGCTTGCATTGGTCAAGAGAAAGGGCCCAATTCTTCTCCATGACCATGCCTGACCACACGTTGCACAACCAACGCTTCAAAAGTCGAACGAACAGGGCTACGAAGTTTTGCCTCATCCGCCATATTCCCCTGACCTCTTGCCACCCGACTACCACTTCTTCAAGCATCTCTACAAATTTTTGCAGGGAAAAATCTTCCACAACCAGCAGGATGCAGAAAATGCTTTGCAAAAGTTCATCGAATCCAGAAGCATGGATTTTATGCTACAGGTATAAACAAAATTATTTTTCATTGGCAAAAAATGTGTTGATGGTAATGGTTCCTATTTTGATAAATAAAGATGTGTCTGAGCCTAATTATAATGATTTACAATTCATGGGTCCAAAATCACAATTATTTTTGCACCAACCTAATATTTTCAAAAAG
>NW_012152841.1:57433-58229 GCF_000956105.1 Propithecus coquereli | reverse complement strand
CAATATATATTAAGAGATCCAATATTCACTTATAATTCAATTCAATGTACATTGTGTGTATGTGTAAATGTATAGTTATAAGTGCAAACATATTATTACACAATAAAAATGAATACTCATTGACTCACACCATTTGAATATACCAAGATTTTTCTTTGTCTCATTTATAACATCTGGCAAAAAGCAGTTTGCTCCAGCTCATTTGTTAATAAAATTGGCACTTAGCTAACAGTCTTCCTTTCCATCTCATGTCCTGTCACAATCTTGAGTAATTTTAATATTCAGATGAATCATCCTCTCAATTTCCTAGATTCCAATCCTTGCTGTAGTCATCTCTAATAAATTGTTCTTCAGTTCACATAATGCACCCATTCCCATGATTTCTAGGACCTTATTATCAACTATATTTGCTTTATACCCCAAATAGTTAATCTAAACATATTTTGCTTCCATATTGTACAGCATGAAAAATACTATATGAAAGTCCTTTAATTTCAATGGAATCTTTAGTGCCCTGGATCTAGTACTTTTTCTCAGTGCAATGAATTGTCCACTTCTCTCTTACAAAATCATCTTCACTCTTTCAAATGGATTATTTTAGACGTGCTCAAAACATGTCCTGTCTGCTTTTTTAAAAAAGAAAGACTTTCGAAAACTATCTTATGTACTTTTACACATCCCATTTGCAAACTATATATTATATTATAGTCTCTAAGTCCACCACTCTACCAAAAAAATTCCAAGTTCACCAATGTACTCCTTTGTGCTATGTTCAATGAACAATTTTTAAAAACTC
>NW_012152841.1:56152-57383 GCF_000956105.1 Propithecus coquereli | reverse complement strand
TAAAATGAATACAAATTTGGGGGAGGTGGAATAAGGTGAATCTTCCGAGTAAAAGAACTAAAACACAAGTGTCATACCTGTCAGGTCCAGCCTTTTGGCAGACTGCTGCCCTGGTTCTTTGGCTCCTTACCTGGAAGATTCCCAAGCAGGGCGGGTGTGATGGAGTGACCACAGACAGGAAGCAATTCCACACAAACAGCTTTTATTGAAGAAAAGAAGAGAGGTACACAAAGTGAGAGAACGTTCCAGAGAGGAACGGATGAATCCCCACAAGAGGAGACACGAGGACTCCCAGGTGGTTGGTTTCTTTTTATTGACGTGGTCAGGGAGAGGGCTTATGGGAGGTGTGGGATGTTACCAGGTGATTGATATCCATGATTGACAGGTGTTCTTACAACAAAGCTATAGCTTCACAGGTGTGTATGCCTCAAAACCTCAAGTTCCTGGTCTTCGGGGTTGTTAGCTGCGTTTTCCTGCAGTCCCTTTCTCCCACCCCCACCCCCGCTTCTCCACCCCATACTGCCCTCCTGGCCTGTATCTACCACCTGGAGGTTTGGTCCCTGCTTAAAAATACCTGAAAATTGTTTACTATTGTTTTGGTTACAGAGTTAAAAAGCTGCAGAAAATCCTCAGCTGGTACAAATCTCCTGGTGACTTACAATGTATTACTTTAAACATGTTCCAAGACTAGGACTAGCCTAAAGAAAAGAAGTCATCTGTTTCATCAAACATGGATTTTATGGAGTTGCCAAGAAATTGCACAGTTCACAGAGCCTTTTGGAAGACAGAGAGAAATAGAAAATTCTCAGTTTCTGAGAAACTGGCACATAATAAGGGGCTGTAAAGGCAATGGAAAGACGACATAGCACAGGTAGAAAGACACAGAATGCATAATAAATAAGAGCAAGCACTCACAGTTAGGCTTCCTGAATTGAAAATCCTTACTGTACACTAACTGGCTATATGATACTGAGTCTGTTACTTTTTATCCTCCTTTTTCATCCTTAAATGGTTTAAGAATAATAGTGACCTCTTACGTTGTTTTGTAATGAATGGTGTGATAAACATGGATAGTGCTTGGTACAGTATTTGGCATGTAAAGTGGGTAAAATATTTATTATTAATATTTAAGATAATGGGAATCAAAAGCAGGCAAACATTTATCTTTCAACTTTGCAATTCACTAGGCGTATATACCTAGTGCAATTTATATAATCTTTCTAATGCTTAT
>NW_012152841.1:54657-56102 GCF_000956105.1 Propithecus coquereli | reverse complement strand
TAAAGGATATTGGGTTTTATTTATAGCTTAATAATAACTTTGAAGTGAAAAAAATTCTGAACTTTATCTATTGCTAAGATTTTTTCAATTTAAGTGGTAAAGATTTGTGTGCCATATTTATGTTATATTTTCTCACTCCCAAACTTAGCATCAGAATGTGACTATGGAACACTGTATGTGCTGTGATATAAAATAGCTATCCAAGATCATCTTGAATTGTTATGATATAAATGGTATAATATAGCTATTTCAACCTCCCCTGAGATGAGATAAATGATGAGTGTTTGGCGCATGTATAAAAAATTCAATCATATTAATTTTCTATATGGACACTACTTTATATAATAAAAATCAATGTCAGTGCTGCCCTTGCTAGTTATGTGGAGAAATACAAGCACTATAATTAGCAATGAGTTTATTTTCTAGCATACTAGGCAGAAATGTAGCCCCCCATAGGTAGATAAAAATGGAAAAGCAAATTAAAATGGATTTGAGCCAGCACATTGCTAGATCAATACCTGGCACTCATAGACCTGCTTAGCAAAAGTTCTACAGCTATTCAGCAATCTTATTACTCCAACCAAATGACCAAATGCTACCTATGTGCATTTTCTGAGAAGGCAAAGAATAAAATCAGAAAGGACAAAGTCTAAGAGTAACTCTCAAAAATTACATTAACATATCTAGAGACAAATATACTATCAATTGGACTTATTAGTAAATATACCTCAAAATTATTTTTTAAATTAGAATAGCATTCCAAAATCTTTTATTTGTACATCTTCAATGGGGATTTTTGCTTTCTTAAAATCCATTTCTTTCTTGCTCAATTAGCTGCAGCCATTGGTAGGAATGACACTGCTCACACTATTAAGGGTGGCCCTGATTGTCCTATAAAAATGGAGTACTATTCAGCTTTAAGAAACAATGGTGACATAGCACCTCTTTATACTCCTGGATAGAGCTGGAATGCATTCTACTAAGTGAGGTATCCCAAGAATGGAAAGACAAGCACCACATGTACTCAGCATCAAATTGGTATTAACTGATCAACACATAAGTGCACATATAAGAATAACATCTATTGGATGTTGGGCAGCGGGGAGGGGAGAGGAGGGAGGAGGGAGGAGGGGACGGGTATTTGCATACACAAAGAGTGCAATGCGCACCATCCGAAGGATGGACATATTTGAAACTCGAACTTAGGGGCGAGGGGGGGAGCAAGGGTAACATACATAACCTAAACATCTGTACCCCCATAATATGCTGAAATTAAAAAAAAAACAAATTTAAGTGAAAAAGTAACTAAAAAAACACAAATGCCAAATACTTTCCTATAGGAAGACTTTAATTTTTTTGTCACTTTACTCATAAATGTGTCAATATGTATTTCAAAAGATAATTACCCTTTTTTGGTAAAATAACTGCAATACCATTGTCACATT
>NW_012152841.1:51505-53267 GCF_000956105.1 Propithecus coquereli | reverse complement strand
TTTTGCTGTTCATCTCTTAAAGTGCCTAGTTTATAAATTGAACTTTGTCATATAGATATATATAGAGAGGAAACATATTATTTACATATAAGATTTGGTATTATCTGTGGTTTCATCCATCCACTAGGGGTCTTGGAAATTATCCCCAAGGATAAGGGGGGGGACACTGTACCAATTTACATTCCCACCAACAGTGTGAAAGATGGGATGGGACAGTGTTCACATTCTCAACATTTACTTTTCAGCATTTGATAATAGCTATCCATTAAATTTTTAATAAAGAGAATCTCCCCACTTTATGGATAGTTGTGAGGGAGCATATAGCTCTAATTAACTTCAAAAGCAAAGCATAAGAAAGGAAAGATATAATGAAATGGAAAAACTGCCAATATTCCTGAAAAGTAGAATAAAGCCTAGTTTGTAACCTTCTCTACTTCTGAGCTTTTCAGTTGTATGAGCAAATAGCTTCCCTTTATTCTTTTAGCCAGTTGGAGTGGGGGTTTCTAGCAAATGCAATAGAGTAATATATGTACTATGTACTTGTTGAATAATACTTGTAAGAAAATCATTCTGGACACTTAATGAATATTTTGAGTCTTTACATCTTTTAAAGGACTCATTAAATATTGAAAATGACTAGAGAAAATTCTCCAGGCTATAATTTTTCAGACTGTATCATTTCACGTGTAGCAGTAGTTTTCTATGTGTCTCTTTCAAGCATCTGGGCATTGCTTCTGGACCTGAGACCTGCATACTTCTGAGCTGCTTCTGCATGTGCTTCATATGGACATTCTTTTTTAATTATTCGACATGAGGAGTTACTCTTCTGCAACTTTACCAAATTAGACACAGCTAGTTGCTCTACTCTGATGGATGTTTGAATTCATTTTCATATTCATCTGTTGTTCAGTTCTTGTTACAGTTCTAAGATAGTGTAAGGTCTTAAATGCCTCAACATTTTAGCCTGGCTTATCCTCTACTGCTCTATACTTATGCTAAATATGTGGGTATAATTGGACTATACATTGAACTTTAAGGTAACAGTGTCAGGGCACAGCTTTCTCAAAAGGAATGAGAATGTGGCATATGATATTGGAAGAATTAATGGTGATGCAGATTTTTTAGAACTCTACATAAATCTACCAATTTTCCTCATTTCAGTTCCAAGCCATGCGTTCTGGCATTACCCATATGGAAGTGTCATAATTGGAGCCAAGAAAAATGATGGCCAATTATTAGATTTAAATTTTTATACCGTTGAGGTAGTGTTAAGAAGGGAACATTGTGAGAAGAATTACAATTAAATTTCTGTCCGGATTTCAGAGATGAAGTTGACGTTTCCAAACATAGCAAAAGTAGGCTGGAGAAAGGCAATGGTAAAGCAGACAGGATGTTAGGGTATGAGGAAAGGCCCTTTCAGTGGAATTGTCCCAATTAGAACAAACTTGGGAGAGAGGTGTGACTGAGAGACAGATTCAGAAAAAGAGGCAGAGAGACCAACAGAGACAGAGATAGAGGCAGTCAGAAAGACAGGCAGCAGAGAGTTCAGCACCCCATTTAATTTAAATATCAGTAAGTAGAAGGGACCTATGCCTCTCCTAGTGAAGTAGAAAAAAGTCATATGCAATGATTCATTCTTTATGAATCATTCTTTTTATGTAATCCAATATGAAAGTAAGATTAACAGCATATATTATGTAGGCATAATAATTCAGAGAGAGCCCTAATGCTTTTTTCTGAGACTAAATGTAAAAAAGAATAT
>NW_012152841.1:50174-51360 GCF_000956105.1 Propithecus coquereli | reverse complement strand
TGAAGTGAGTTACAATGATGCCACTACATTCTACCCAGGGCAACAGACTGAGACTCTGTCTCAAAAAAAAGAAAAAAAAAGGAAATTGAACCTCAGTTTAGATGGAAAGACAAAAAACACACACACACAATTATACACACACACACACACACACACACACATAATATATAAATATATTGTAACTCATCCCATTTTCCATAGCGATTGGTTCAGCTCTGGACAACATATCTAAAATCTCCAGTGCATGGAATTCTTCTGTCCACATCGAAAAGTACTTTATTATCTGTGTGAAAAATAAGCCCATCCCTCCATTAATTGTGTTGATTAACAAAAAATGTAACATATTTATTATGTAAAACATGATGTTTTGAGATATATATATATATGGGTCTATATAAACAGAGAGAGATAGAGAGAGGAATGGTTTATTTCAGCTAATCCACATAAGGAATTACTTCTTGCATTTACCATTTTTTTGTGGTGGGAGCACTTAAAATCTACCCTTTTAGTGATTTTCAAGAATAGAATACATTGTTATTAACTATAGTTACCATAGTGTACAGTAGAACTCTTGAACTTATTCTTTCAATCTGAAAATTTTTATCCTTTGACCAACATCTCCCCAACTCCTCTCTTTCTCCCTCCCAGCCTCTGGTAATTGCTATTGTACTCTCTGCATCGATGAGTTTGACTTTTTTAGATTTCACGTATATGCGAGATCATGTGGTATTTGTTTTTCTGTGCCTAGTTTGTTTCACTTAACATAATGTCCTCCAGGTTCATCCGTATTGTTGCAAGTGGATTTTATTCTTTTTAAAGGCTGACTAGTATTCCTTTGTGTAAATATATCATATTTTCTTTATCCATTCATCTGATGATAGACACTTAAGTTGATTCAGTATCTTGGCAATTGTGAATAATTTTGCAGTGAACATAGGAGTGCAGATATCTTTTTGACATATTGATTTCATTTCTTTTGACTATATACCCAATATTGAGATTACTGAATCATATGGTAGTTCTATTTTAATTTTTTTAAGGAATACCCATACTGTTTTCTATAATGATGTACAGTAGTCCTCCCTTTTTCATGGTTTTGCTATTGGTGGTTTCGGTTACCTTCAGTCAATTGTGGTCTGAAAATATTAAGTACAATAATATGTTTTGAGAGAGAGAGACCACATTC
>NW_012152841.1:42384-42801 GCF_000956105.1 Propithecus coquereli | reverse complement strand
AATTACCTCAAAAGACTGAAATTTCTCTTGAAGTTCTCTACACATGTGTCAATGCATCCAAAGTGCACTTTTCCCTTCAGTATTAAGCTGAATGCTTTAAAAAAAAGGTTAGTCCCCAAAATCATAAACATGTCTAAACTGTTGTTACGAGAGAAATAATTAAAAATATTTCATATTCACAAAAATATTAATCATTGGTTGGGTAACTTGTTACATGGAATCATGCTATACCACAACAAAATATTCTTTTAACATTATATTCACATTCTGTTTTAAGAATTGATAGTTGAATTCTGATAAGTATGAAAATGATGACATTCTATCTCCTAAGTATATCTATTATAAATAATTTGAGGGAAGATTAAGCCAGAAAAATCTAAAAGTTTCAACACATTGAATCTTCAAGGCAGTGCCTGA
>NW_012152841.1:41931-42334 GCF_000956105.1 Propithecus coquereli | reverse complement strand
TATATGAACTTGAAAACTGGAGCAGGAAAATCTTATTTCAAGTATTTATTCTGTCATATATTAATGTGTATGACCTTAGGCAAATTTCTTACTATCATTAAGAATCAGTTTGTACATCTGTAATGTGGAGATTCCAATATGCGGTTTTTTCTCATAGGATTGCTGAGAAGATATAAAACATTCATGCAGAGCTTTTCAGCATATTATATAACATGTAGATAGTTTAATAAATGTCAGTTATGATTATTATTACAAAATTCTCCAAGAATATAAAAACTATTTTAGATAAATGTACATATTCACAAGACAACATCATACATTTCTTTATCAAAAATAATTTTACTGAAAAGAACATTTGCAAGGTAATTGTTAATTTATTCTTTTACTTTTCCTAAAAAAAAAA
>NW_012152841.1:40307-40667 GCF_000956105.1 Propithecus coquereli | reverse complement strand
TCTCCTAAGTATATCTATTATAAATAATTTGAGGGAAGATTAAGCCAGAAAAATCTAAAAGTTTCAACACATTGAATCTTCAAGGCAGTGCCTGACTTTCAGTAAACACTCAAGTATATGTTAGGAAAACAAAGGAATGCAAGGAGAAAAGATACAGATACAGTGAAAAATTGTCTTTAATTTGCATTCATTATGGAAAAACAAGCACCACATGTACTCACTATCAAATTGGTATTAACTGATCAACACTTAAGTGCACATAGAGTAATAACATTCATCGGGTGGTGGGCAGATGGGGGGAGGGGATGGTATATACACACCTAATGGGTGCGGTATGCACCATCTGGGGGATGGACACGC
>NW_012152841.1:28115-28417 GCF_000956105.1 Propithecus coquereli | reverse complement strand
CAAGCTAAAGGTGTTATCTTCAGTTTTCTTTGGTTTCTATAAGTGGAAATGCTGCTCTGTGAATGCAGATTTTATGAATCAATCAGGCATCAGAGAGTTTCTCCTCTGTTTTGGCCTTTGTAACCCCTGTTCTTACCATTTCAAATATGTGTACATTCAAATTCCGAATAAATGTACTATATAATGAAAATCGTATTGCTGTAACACATTGATCTAGACATTTAGGTAAAACAAAGATGAGGACAAAAAATGCAAATCTATAGATCACAATTAGTTTTATATCCCTGGAAAACAGAGTGCAT
>NW_012152841.1:24711-25818 GCF_000956105.1 Propithecus coquereli | reverse complement strand
ATGACTCTATTTTGTGACAAAGAAAGATATGGATTAATAAGTAGTCTACTACTTTGCCTGATGTCAGCGTTTCTGTCAGGCAAAGGTGTCTCCAGGACCCTCAATGTGCAGTTCCCATTGCTTGGAGAAACTATATGCTCTAGCCCCTTTTCAGCTAACTTATATTTAGGGGGTGTGGTATGGGAGTGGGCTTCACTATCTCCCTTGAAATGTCCCCAGTGGCAAGTACAGCCTGCCAGCTGAGGTAAGTCCCCCTTCCTGACATAATGCACATAGATCATCGGGGTCACCCTGTCCTGTGGAATAATAAGGGTTTCTGGCACTTAATGGTCTCTTCAACTCTATTGCTGGTAATTACTTCCCCAATATCAACATCATGTGGTTCTAGCAGTATGAGTCCATGACCCATTGCACAGTGCGGCAAACAATCCTCAGTTCTGTGCAAATAAAATCATTATTCTACACTTCGTTCCCCAGGACACAGTTTTCTTTCAATTTTTTTAACTTCTCAGGAGCTTCCCTTGGTTAGTCTTTTGTATACTGCAAACTCAGCAGCTGTATCAAAAAATAAGGTCTTTGTAGTTTCTATAGTTGTGGTTTGAAGAATTCCCTAGTAATTAATTAGATTACGTGTACAAATATGCACAAACATCACAGTATGCCTATTTCTTCTTATTCTTGCAGGAGATATGACTTGATGCGAGATGGTGATTTATAATCTAGGTTATATCACTTATTCTTTATAGACTCTGTATGACTGGCTTATACTTCCCTCATTTGCATATTGGATTCTGATATTCCTTTCATGGATCAATAATCTTAGCAAGTAAGTGTTCATCATTGTAGAAATTATAGTTGATATTAGAATTTATAATAAGTTATCATATATAGAAGGCAATATCTGTCTTTTTGGTTTGTAATTTTGAGCCTATCATGTTTTCTAAGATAAGGTAAGAAAAGGATAAAATTAATAATTGGATAAATAAAATGATCTTTTTAAGTGCTACTTTTGAAATTTATTTCCTTTTGAGAACTGATAAAGATCAAATTGAATTACAAGTTAACAGAGGACTAAGGTGATTGAAAGTATCATATTTACTATTTTAA
>NW_012152841.1:19898-21816 GCF_000956105.1 Propithecus coquereli | reverse complement strand
TTTGTACATTCTGGTTATTAGACCTTTTTCACATGCATAGCTTGTGAATATTTTCTTCCATTCTGTGTATTTTCTATTTGCTCTCTTGATTATTTCCTTGGCTGTGAAGAAGCTTATTAATTTAATCAAGTACCACTTATTATTTTATTGTTGCTGTGCCATTGGGGTCTTCTTCATAAATTCTTTGCCTAGGCCGATATCTAGAAGAGTTTTTCCAACATTTTCTTCTAGAGTTGTTATGGTTTTGTGCTTTACATTTAAGTCTTTTATCTATCTTGAATTAATTTCTGTGAGTGGTGAAAAATATGGATCTTGTTTCATTTTTCTGCATGTGGCTATCCAATTTTTTCAGCACCACTTATTGAATAGGAATTCCTTTCCCCAGTGGATATTGTTGTCTTCTTTGTCAAAGATCAACTGGCTGTATGTGGATGATTTTATATCTGTGTTTTTTCTTCTGTTCCATTGGTCTATGCCTCTATTTTGTGCTGTACCATGCTGTTTTGGTTACTATTGCCTTGTACTATAGTTTGAAGTCTGGTAATGTGATGCCTCCTGATTTGTTTCTTTTGCTAAAGATTGTTTTGGCTATTCAGGCTCATTTCTGTTTCCACATCAAGTGTGGGATTATATTTTTTAGTTCTGTGAAATATGCCATTGGCATTTTCATGGGTATTACAATTAATCTGTAAATCACTTTGGGTAGTTTGGACGTTTTAACGATGTGGAGTCTTACCAACCCACGAGCAAGAAGTTGTTTGTATCATCTGTGGTTTCTTTCCTTAGTGTTTCATACTTTTCTTTGTAGAAATCTTTCACCTCCTTGGTTAAATGTATTCCTAGGTATTTTATTTTATTTCTAGCTGCTGTGAATGGTGTTGAGTCTTTGATTTGACTCTCAGTTTGACTATTATTGATATATAGGAATGCTACTGATTTTTGTACATTGATTTTGTACCCTGAGACTTTGCCAAATTTATCAATTCCAGCAGTCTCTTGGTGGACTCTTTGGGGTTTTCTAGATATAGGATCGTATCATCAGCAAAAAGTGATAGCTTGATCTTCCTCTTTCTTGATTTGGATGTGTTTAATTTCTTTCTCTTGTTGAATTGTTCTGACTATGACTTCTAGCACTATGTTGAAAAGAAGTGGTGACAGAGGGCATCCTTGTCTTGTTCCAGTTCTTCGTGGGAATGCTTTCAGCTTTTCTCCATTGAGCATGATGTTGGCTATGTGTTTATCATACATGGCTTTTATAATTTTTAGACATGTTCCTTCTATGACAAGTTTGTAGAGGGTTTTTATTGTAAAAAGGTGTTGAATTTTGTCAAATGCTTTCCCTGCATCTATTGAGATAATTGTTCAGTCTTTGTTTTTTGCTTCTGTTTATGTGGTGGATCACATTTATTGATTTACATATATTAAACCATCCTTGCATCCCTGGGATGAAGCCCATTTAATCATGGTGGATTATTTTTTTGATGGGTTGTTGAATTCAATTTGCTAGTATTTTATTGGGGATTTTTGCATCTATATTCATAAGGGATATTGCTCTATAGTCTTCTTTTTTAGGAGCATCCTTTTCTGGCTTTAGTATCAAGGTGATAGTGGCTTGGAGAATGAGTTGGGGAGGATTCCCTCCTTCTTGATGTTCTGGAATAATTTCTGCAGTATGGGTACCAACTCTTTTTTGTAGGTCTGATAAGATTTGGCTGTGAATCTGGCCTGGGGCTTTTCTTGTTGTTGGAAGACTTTTTATTGCTGTTTCAATCTCATTGCTTGTTATTGGTCTGTTCAGGAATTCTATTTCTTTCTGCAATCCCAAGGAAAAAAATTCATAGTCTTAAATTCCTAGGACACAAAGTCATAAAGATTACAAATTAGCCATCTAATGACACATCTCAAGGAACTAGAAAAG
>NW_012152841.1:18071-18933 GCF_000956105.1 Propithecus coquereli | reverse complement strand
GTATTATGAAGTGGAAAAACAGCTGATTAGATATATTCAGAGGCCAAGTGGCCAAACTAGACAGCCATAATGGTCCCATCAGCTTGACTAAACTTTAGACATATTTCTTTCTGACCCTAGTCCCCTGATTTCTTTTTTTATTACATTTGCTTTAGAAAACTTGAAACTGTACATTTTTTCTCTGTCCCTTGGAGACATATGTCTTTTCCCAACTTCTTTCTCTCCTAACTTCTTTTCCTAGAACCTGAGAACCATCTCTTTGAAATTTAGTCATCAAGAAAGAAAGTGCCCTTATCTCCCTGTTGCTGTGGGAAGAGGACCCTAACCTCAACACCAATTAACAAACACACACAGCCTTTCACCTTCACCTAACTAACATCCTCCAGAGTTGAGCCACTACTACTAGCTCACCCCAATGCTTAACAACTCTTCTGCCTTTTGTTTTGTTAGAAATAAGTTGAATCTAATGCCCTTATTGCAATATTTTTGACTCCTATTACAATAATCTTGAAGAATTCTTACTTCTTTGTATAATTCCATCCAGTGCTACAACTCAGAATGAGTAATAAAAATGCTCACATTTTTTGTTTCTTTTTTATGTTTAATTATTTGATATATTTAGAACTAATCCAGCTGGAAAGTTTCAGGTGATCTTTGAATTTAGCTTCCTTTCAGAGGGCTGCTAAGTTGTGCACAAATAATTTGTTTTCCTTTTGATTTTACTGATTTGTATTGCCACTAATTTCTTATTCTAAATTCATCCATGCCTTTGCATTTATTTCTGGGCATTGTATGTATTCTGTTACCAATAGTGTGTTTATGGGCTAGAGTGATGTGGATTAATTATTAATGTTTATCGTAA
>NW_012152841.1:7763-8701 GCF_000956105.1 Propithecus coquereli | reverse complement strand
AATACAAAAGTTGCATGCTAGAGAATGGCAGCACATCCTAGCTGAGTGTTGCCTCTAAGCTGGAGCTTATCTGTGCGTTCAATAAGCTAATACAATACTTAAAGAGTCCAGAAGCTTTTAGGTGGTGTGGATGTGATACTATCAGAATGTCTCAGAGCCACGAGTCATCCTCACACCTGATTGCTGTATAGTGGGCCCACTTATCTGATTATGTGGTATCCCATGCCAGTGGGTTTAGCAAGCACTAATTCCTAACATGGTGGTGTTGATCGATGTCCTATGGGCAGAAAAGGCAAAATGATACCCATAATACGTGGCTATCTCTGGGAGAACAAATTTCTGGCCCTTTCAGAATGCAAGGTAACAAATGTAATCAGTCTGTCATCAAGTGATTGTTTATTCTTTAAAGCCTGTCTTACCATATCCACATCACAGGCTCAACATTGTTCTTTGTTGCTAGCAGAGCAGACAATCGGGACTAGCAGTAGTTTTATCAGTAAGTCCATGTTGTTTGGCAAATGTGTATCCTCCATCTCTGCCACTGTGACAACTTTGTTCACGTCTGCAAGCACTGGGGTTGATGATGACTGAACCTGACTAATATTATCTGACTAGGTAACTTTGTTTATTTGGTTGTTTAGTGCTTCTTCCATGATGAATTCTCTCTGGTGGATGTTAACAAGTGGCACAAATTTTTTCATACTTCATGCATCTCTCATATGTCCATCTATATGTCTCTGCCCAAGACTTCTTTGTCCAATATTCTAATCATTCATCTTTCAGAAGACAGAATAGTCAGACCATTCTGTCCTTGCCATAAGTCTATGTCTGTTTTAATCTTAAGTCATTTTGTTATATAGAAAACAAATGAATAGGCACTCCAGCTGAAAATTGGCCCTTGGGGAAGGCATTTCAATCACCACTGTCTTTCTGGGCTA
>NW_012152841.1:4662-5797 GCF_000956105.1 Propithecus coquereli | reverse complement strand
GCATTTTTTTTGCCTACATTTTCAAATAATCATGTCTCTTTCTGTATCTGTGATGGATTGAATTATTATTTCAATTTATTGCTCTTTCCTCTCTTTGTAAAAAAAAAATAACTTCACTACCCCAGTGTTGAGCATGTTTCTGTGTCTAGTCTTAGGCTGGAGAAACGTGAGCTGTGACATGCATTGTATTTCAGCACAGGGTTTGAAGAGGTTTTCGGATGTGACTATCTGTTTCAGGTTTGTCTTTTCCTTCTGCCTTTGGTCGTAAGAACAGCATCTCCCATTTAGTGTCTACTCTTTCAATGTGAGTCCCCAAATGTGAGGACATGGGGACATAGCAAAGGCTAGAGTGGGCCTAGAGCTTGATCAAAGCTGCAAGTAACCTATAGTCTACATTTCATCAACGTTTACTTCTACAAGAAATGTTTATTGTTGTAAGAAATTGAGAATTTGGAATTGTGACTTCAGCAAAGTTGACCAAAGCACCCTCTTTCTTATATTCCAATCTCACTTGTCCTCTGCAACTTCTGAGTAAATCCCTGTTTATTTATCCTCCTTAGGCCATTGTTTTAGTGTCTGCCTTTGCCTTGCTCATTCTTTACACTACTTCACATTCTCAAAGTCTCAGAATAAAATATAGCTTCTTAGAGGTAACAAAACATTACATTACCATGTTCATTTACTTCAAACACTAACAATATTTGACAAGTTAAATATATTTAATCGTTTTGTTTACTATCTCTTCTCTGACACAAGGGCAAATAACTTGTTTGCTTGCCTTTTGGAGCCTCAAAGGTAGGAGACACTTAAGAGGTCTATGTCAAGATAAGGCGTAGGAACTTGGACATTTTCCACTGCTCAGTTGGTTCTAGTGGACGATAAAATAAATAATCCTGGTAATACTTCTAAAAATATAGGTAACTTCTTTCTTTTTCTCTATTGACTAGCAGTTACAGACTTTTCCTATTACATTTTGTAGGAAATTACATTTTGTATTATCCTTAATTTCAGCATTCTGAGCCCTTTGTATTTTAGGTGTCAAAAAGTTCATATTCTCCTGGACAAGCTCAACATCTAAGTATGACTTAGATAAAGGGATGAAACCAGCACTGATGCAAGTTAGTTCCTCAACATT
>NW_012152841.1:0-587 GCF_000956105.1 Propithecus coquereli | reverse complement strand
CCATTGGGCCTTGGTGCTAATTCTCTAGATAAAGCTTGGCAAGAAGTTTCATGATTGTTAATATTATTTTCTAACTAATAACAAAGGCAGACATTCTTTTTGATTTGAATGTTACGAGATCTTTCATGACATACAGGCTTAAAAATCTCCTGTGTATTATGATAGTTTATGTAATATAAGAATTTGATTGATTGATGTAGCCTAATATTTCCAAGACTTGGCTAATTATCAGAATTATGAAAACATACATACTCATAGGCCTGGTTAGAAGAGTGTCTTTTTTGATATTCAATTGACACTGATTTAAGAATCTATTTTTATAAAAATCTCCACCATGATGCAAATGTTCATCCATTTTTGGCAATAGGTATTTGTAAATATTAAATTCTGTTCCACGATACTGGTGGGAATCATGCGAAACTGGTATTTCCCCAAGTTTTTAAGAAACATTTATTTTGAGCTTTTGGAAATTTTTGTTCTCAACTGGAGTGAGAAATTCCTATAACAGAGCAAATCTTATTGTCTGGTTTAGATTAAGCTATTTGACAAAGGAAAATAAGTTAATAACAGCATCATTTTGAAAATCA